>NC_074704.1:9874626-9982920 GCF_029448725.1 Salvelinus fontinalis
CCTGTATTATTCTCATGACTATAACACTGATGGTACATCACATGACCTGCATACTCTGGGTCCTGGCTTAGATCTGTAGTAACTCCAGACTCCCATTTGTTCAACCAGTAGACTTCTGTGACGTTGTGCCAGCTGGGATGTCTATATGTGGCCGATGTGAAATGGCTAGCTAGTTAGCGGTGGTGCGCGCTAATAGTGTTTCAATCGGTGACGTCACTTGCTCTGAGACCTAGAAGTAGTTGTTCCCCTTGCTCTGCAAGGGCCGCGGCTTTTGTGGCGGGATGGGTAACGATGCTTCGTGAGTGACTATGGTTGATGTGTGCAGAGGGTCCCTGGTTCGAGCCCAGGTTGGGGCGAGGGGAAGGAAGCTATACTGTTACATTGATGCTGTTGATGCCCTAATCTATGGATTTCACATGACTGGGAATACAGATATGTATCTGTTGGTCACAGATAACTTTAAAAAGGTAGTCAGTATCTGGTGTGACCACCATTTACCTCATGCAGTGCAACACATCTCCTTCACATAAGATAATGGATTTCATTTATTGATGTATTGAATACATGTCATGGAAATTACCACCAGGGACTCAAAGTAAACCTAAATGAATCATTCTTTATTATCAGCAAGCTGGAGAGGTTGCAACAAACTTACTGCACCATAGTACACATCGTTTGGGAGCTCTTTCGGGGCAGTCACGTTAGTTCTCTTATATACTGCTGAAACAGACAAGTTATATTTGCATGACTTACATTATTCATCCTTAACGTTTGATTCCTGCATGTAATTTATAGAACATGTTCTGGGCATTTTGCCAAAAGGTCTGACTGTCTCCCCCTCATATCTCTACCCAGCACCTACAGGAACCAATGATTGTATGAGACAAGATGTACAATTCAAGGCTCTCTCTAAAGACAACATTTCCCCCACACATGAATATACACCTACTATTGGTGAAACATTATTTAATGGATAATATGAGTTAATAAAATAAGATACATCTCTGAACACCTCCTCCCCTCCACACACACACACACACACACACACCACTCCAAGACGATTGATACATAGGGATCCAGAGCTCCATATTATGCTACACAGGTTACCATGGTAATCAGACTTAAACTGTTAGAGAATGTGAGACAGATAACTCTTTAAAATATATTTTCTATTGAAATGTTATTTAGGGATCTGGAACCGGTGCCGGAGAGAAACGAGATGAAAGAAAACATGTTTGTGTTTTCTGGTGTTTTTTCAGTGACCCTGAATGAGCAAAGCTCTTTCCACATAGACAGGAATAAGGTTTCTCTCCAGTGTATGTGAGCTGGTGTGTAGTCAGGGTGGAATCTTGAGAAAAACTCTTCTCACACTGATCACAGCTATAAGGCTTCTCTCCTGTGTGTATGCGTTGGTGATTAGTCAGGTGTCCTGACTGATTGAAGTTCTTCCCACACTGATCACAACTATAAGGCTTCTCTCCTGTGTGTATGCGTTGGTGATTAATCATGGATCCTGATTCACTGAAACTCTTCCCACACTGATCACAACTATAAGGCTTCTCTCCTGTGTGTATGCGTTGGTGATTAATCATGGATCCTGATTCACTGAAACTCTTCCCACACTGATCACAACTATAAGGCTTCTCTCCTGTGTGTATGCGTTGGTGATTAATCATGGATCCTGATTCACTGAAACTCTTCCCACACTGATCACAGCTATAAGGCTTCTCTCCTGTGTGTATGCGTTGGTGATTAATCATGGATCCTGATTCACTGAAACTCTTCCCACACTGATCACAGCTATAAGGCTTCTCTCCTGTGTGTATGCGTTGGTGATTAATCATGGATCCTGATTCACTGAAACTCTTCCCACACTGATCACAGCTATAAGGCTTCTCTCCTGTGTGTATGCGTTGGTGTTTAGTCAGGTGTCCTGACTGATTGAAGTTCTTCCCACACTGATCACAACTATAAGGCTTCTCTCCTGTGTGTATGCGTTGGTGATTAGTCAGGTGTCCTGACTGATTGAAGTTCTTCCCACACTGATCACAACTATAAGGCTTCTCTCCTGTGTGTATGCGTTGGTGATTAATCATGGATCCTGATTCACTGAAACTCTTCCCACACTGATCACAGCTATAAGGCTTCTCTCCTGTGTGTTTGTGTTTAGTCTGGGCTCCTGACTGATTTAAGTATTTCCCACAATCAAAGCAGGTATAAGGTCCCTCCCCTGAATGAATTCTCAGATGAGATTTTAAGGTTTTAGAATCATGCTCTAGAGTGTGAATTTGCTCATGAATTGTCACGTCCTGTTTAGCAAATCTCTTCCCACAGTCAGAGCAGCAGTGGTGAGGTTTCTTCCCTATACGTGTCTGCTGGTGTTTCTTGATGTGTTCTGATCTGGAGAGACTCTTCTCTTTCTTGTCAGCATCATGTTGTTGAGGCTCCCCAGATGATAAGCCCCTCCCACTAAGAGAGCAACGATTAGGGATGTCCCCTGTGAAACAAAGACATTGAATAGTTTGGTTTTGCAAATATGGGTCCATAAACAGATGGGTCCTTCCAGGAAATGAATGCCTTTTGCGTCCCTTTCATATTTTTCCAGTAGAAATTGTGCACCAGTATTACATTTGAAATCTGTTATTAAATAATATTAATAAAGACTTGCTAAAGTGACAAAATCCTGAATTGTGACAAGTCCCTCCGTCAACCCTGTGTAACTTCTAGAAAGATTTTAACCCATCTAATTCAATAATTTATCCAAGTTTTACCATCATTGAGTAAAGTTACAAGCGCATAATAAGTCAATTAGTATAAGTCAATTAGTATAAGAGTTTTGTTTAAATGTTGACATGCTATGAAAGAACATTTTCCCTAATAAACCTGTTAACATGGACACATCTGAAATAAGGCTACCTGACGGGACTTCGATATACGCTGAAAATGGTCAATCAAAATAAACGTTCTACCATGTGATTTTTTTGAAGCAGTATAAAGTTTGTATGTGAAAACTGTCTAAGATGCGTACTTTGTTTTTCCTGAACTCATTGGACTCGGTCAAAAGAAGTTAGCTGGCGCTGCTTGTGTTAGAACATGCAGATGAAATACACCTCTATAACTCTGATTAAAGTGTTTCATGTCCTAATCATTCTAAAGATTGATCAGAAAACCAGGTGTTTTTAAAGACGTATGCTTCCTTCTGTTATGACCTTACACCAATTAAGATCAGCAGAGTAAGGTGTTTACATGACTAATGCCAAACTCAGCCTACTGACATAATCAGTTTAATAGGAAATTATTAGTGTGCATGTAAAGCACTAGTTATTTGGTTACTTTGACAGTCATTTCTGAACATTACTTATTTAATGTAATTAGTGATTCATTTACATCTGTCCCTCATTAAGGTCAACCCATGTTTTAATATAGGGTAACTGTTCCTTACATTTTTTGGGCAAAATAAACATTGAACAGTCAAATTACAGAGTAAAAGCGGGTGAGCTGGCTCTAGTCTTTTTTATCAATTCTCTGGTGTTTTTTGTAGAAAACTGAGCAAGTGAACCATTTTACCCGTAAATTGGTATGGTAGAATAATTGTTTTTGTGAAGCTAGCATTCAATTTTCACTACTCGTGGAACAAAACTAGCTTCCATTACCCCTGTCATGAGCAAATTTGTTGCTGATTTAAAGGACTATTTCACCATTGTAAACTAATGGTTTTGTTGTTCTCAGTAGTCCCCTGTTACTTTATTTAGCACATTGGCACTTCCTATATTATGTACTTTCATATAACCTCTTGAGATGGGAAAACATGTTTTTATGAAGTTGAACATGTGCTCTTCATGAAAGAATGTTAAAATTAGGTGAAATCAAACGTTTTGGGTGGAACTACGAAATATTTTCATCAATATATAATTAACCAATTAATTGATACAGAAGCAGACTAATCCACACCATGGTTTTTACTTAATGAAATCATATCTCCATGTTCCTCTTCTCTCTCAGTTCCACTCTGCCCTGGTGTTTTCCTGCAGTCGACCAGAACCAGCAGTAAAGTACGGAGAGGCGGTTGACCTGGGGACTCCTGGAGGGTGGAGGGGGACGGGCTAGCTTTGTCCTGTTGGCCACAAGAAGTTTACAGTTGATCATTAAACCAAATATTGTATTAAGTCAGTCTCAACCTCTGATTTGGGTGCATCCCTGAATATCCCCTTTTACCTGAAATGTTCAATCGTTCACTACAACCCACAAATCTAAGAGCATTGGATTGGTGGGCATGGGCTAGTTTCCACCGTATTTCTTATACCAGTCATTTAATATCAAACAACACGGAATAGAAGAAGCAAGAGGGATAACTGGGCCCAAAATCCGGCTTCTGGATTTTTTGATCATATTTACATTTTCGTAACGTGACATCCCGCAACTTTGAGGGGGGAAAAAACACTGTATGGAAGTAGTGCCTGGTCGTCACTAGTTACCACAAACAAAACCATAAACCACACCCATTTCTACAACTGATCTTTTTAAATGTGATTTTAACCCTTACCTTGAAAACACTAACTTTATGCCGAACCCTAAATAAATTAAAATACGATATAGACGTTTGACATTGTGGCAACTCGTGAACACGCTTATCTGCCCTCTCATTGGCTATAATGGTCCCACCTGATCTTGCCTCTTCCCGATTGTCTTCCAGCTGAGTTTCAAACTCAACAACCCTCGGCCTTAAACCCTCAGTCCTTGAATTGCGTTTTACATCCGAGTGTACCTTAAAATGTCCCTTGCCCAAGCGAGGGAGAGTGATGATCGTAGAGGCAACGTCCTTGGTGGAAATCTTGAAGTTTAACTTAAAAACAAACAACCTAAAGCTATCAATGTACCTAGTAAGCTAACGTATCTAGCTAGTGTAGTGGAATTATTGGTCCAATAATATTTGTCAGATACCGGAACATTAAATGTATATAGACTTCATTACAAAGCCAAGCTGATCCAAGGATCATCTGACTTCGCCAGTCTCAGCACACTCCTTTTATACAGTTTCATCCTTACATAACATACATAGTCCCTCCTCTTTATGCAAAATACACTTTGACATTTCGCCACCATTATCTTTTTGTCTCACTTCTGACTTATTTACACCCATCTTAGATTATACTGGTGGCGTCACCATATTACTAATACAAAAAAAATATATAGATTATTTTTTAACTGGGCAAGTCAGTTAAGAACAAATTCTTACTTACAATGACGGCCTAGGAGCAGTGGGTGACCTGCCATATTAAGGACGACAGGTTTTTACCTTGTCAGCTCGGGGATTCAGTTACTGGCCCAATGCTCTAACCACTAGGGTACCTGCCGCCCCCATACATACATACCAGGTGCATGTCTAATAGTACTTAATTAATACAAACATAAAGTTGAAGTCGGAAGTTTACATACACTTAGGTTGGAGTCATTAAATGTTAACAGACAGATTATTTCAATGTATCACAATTCCAGTGGGTCAAAAGTTTACTTACACTAAATTGACTGTGCCTTTAAACAGCTTGGAAAATTCCAGAAAATGATGTCATGGCGGTAGAAGCATCTGATAGGCTACTTGACATAATTTGAGTCAACTGGAGGTGTACCTGTGGATGTATTTCAAGGCCTACCTTCAACCACAGTGCCTTGACATCATTGGAAAATCAAAAGAAATCAGCCAAGACCTCAGAAAAAAATTGTAGACCTCCACAAATCTGGTTCAATCTTGGGAGCAATTTCCAAACGACTGAAGGTACCACGTTCATCTGTACAAACAATAGTACGCAAGTATAAACACCATGGGACCACGCAGCCATCATACAGCTCAGGAAGGAGACGCGTTCTGTCTCCAAGAGATTTACGTACTTTGGTGCGAAAAGTGCAAATCAATCCCAGAACAACAGCAAAGGACCTTGTGCAGATGCTGGAGGAAACAGGTACAAAAGTATCTATATCCACAGTAAAACAAGTCCTATATCGACATAACCTGAAAGGTTGCTCAGCAGGGAAGAAGCCACTGCTCCAAAACCGCCATTAAAAAAGCCAGACTACGGGTAGCAACTGCACATGGGGACAAAGAGAGTACTTTTTTGAGAATGTCCCCTGGTCTGATGAAACAAAAATAGAACTGTTTGGCCATAATGACCATCATTATGTTTGGAGGAAAAAGGAGGCTTGCAAGCCAAAGAACACCATCCCAACCGTGAAGCACAGGGGTGACAGCATCATGTTGTGGGGTTGCTTTGCTGCAGGAGGGAATGGTGCACTTCACAAAATAGATGGCATCATGAGGTAAGAAAATAATGTGGATATATTGAAGCAACATCTCAAGACATCAGTCAGGATGTTAACGCTCAGGCGCAAATGGGTCTTTCAAATGAACAATGACCCCAAGCATACTTCCAAAGTTGTGGCAAAGTGGCTTAAGGACAACAAAGTCAAGGTATTGGAGTGGCCATCAGAAAGCCCTGACCTCAATCACATAGAAAATTTGTGGGCAGAAATGAAAAAGCGTGTGCGAACAAGGAGGGCTAAAAACCTGACTCAGTTCCACCAGCTCTGTCAGGAGGAATGGGCCAAAATTCCCCCAACTTATTGTGGGAAGCTTGTGGAAGGCTACCCGAAACGTTTGACCCAAGTTAAACAATTTAAAGGCAATGCTACCAAATACTAATTGAGTGTATGTAAACTTCTGACCCACTGGGAATGTGTTGTAAGAAATACAAAGCTGAAATAATTAACTCTCTACTATTATTCAGACATTTCACATTCTTTAAAATAAAGTGGTGATCCTAACTGACCTGAGACAGGGAATATTTACTAGGATTAAATGTCAGTATTTGTGAAAAACTGGTTTAAATGTATTTGGCTAAGGTGTATGTTAACTTCCAACTTCAACTGTACCAACCGGAAGCCATGGATTACAGGCAACATCCGCATCGAGCTAAAGGCTAGAGCTGCCGCTTTCAAGGAGCGGGACACTAATCAGGACGCTTATAAGAAATCCCGCTATGCCCTCAGACGAACTATCAAACAAGCAAAGTGTCAATACAGTTACAACCACATTACGGTATCTTTGTTAGTATACACTTCTCAATTATGAGGATTGCATCTGAATGTTGTATAAAATAAATGATTAAGTATAACAGTAATTTTGAGAAGATGTAATGTGATGTTAGCCTTCTAACACGCCCTCGTGAGCACAGACCTTATACCCAAACGTTATGGAACGCATTTTCCCGTGGTGCCCCGACTTCCTAGTTAATTACTGTTTACGTGATTAGTTTAATTAGGTGATACTTACACATGGAGAGAAATTATTTGATATAACAGTCTTCACATTAATGAAAGATAGTCAGCCAATGTTACGACATAACTATCATGGTCCAAACACACCAAGACAGTCATGAAGAGGGCACGACAAAACCTTCTCCCTCTCAGGAGACTGAAAAGATTTGGCATGGGTCCCCAGATCCTCAAAAAGTTCTACAGCTGCATCATCGAAAAGCATCCTGACCGGTTACATCACCGCCTGGTATGGCAACTGCTCGGCGTCTGACTGTAAGGTGCTACAGAGGGTAGTGCGTACGGCCCAGTACAAAACTGGAGCCAAGCTTCCTGCCATCCAGGACCTATATACTAGGTGGTGTCAGAGGAAAGGCCAAAACATTGTCTGTTTTCTCTGCTACCACACGGCAAGCGGAACCGGAGCACCAAGTCTAGGACCAAAAGGCTCCTTAACAGCTTCTACCCCCAAGCCATAAAACTGCTGAACAATTAATCAAATGGCCACCGGACTATTTATATTGACAACCCCCCCCCCACCCTCCACCTCCATTTGTTTTGTACATTGCTGCTACTCGCTGTTTATTATCTATGCGTAGTCACTTCACCCCGACCTACATGTACAAATTACCTCAACTAACCTGTACCCCCGCACATTGACTTGGTACCGGTACCACCTGTATATAGCCTCGTTATTGTCATTTTATTGTGTTACTTTTTTATAATCTTTTACTTTAATTTGGGAAATATTTTCTTAACTCTTTCTTGAACTGCACTGTTGGTTAAGGGCTTGTAAGTAAGCATTTCACGGTAAGGTCTACACTTGTTGTATTCGGCGCATGTGACACATAAAGTTCGATTTGATTTATATCACCCCTAACTTGTCACAACACAACTGATTGGCAACACATTAAGGAGGAAAGAAATTCCACAAATTAACTTTTAACAAGGCACACCTGTTAATTGAAATGCATTCCAGGTGACTACCTCATGAAACTGGTTGAGAGAATGCCAAGAGTGTGCAAAGCTGTCATCAAGGCAGAGGGTGGCTACTTTTAAGAATCTGAAACATAACATATATTTTGGTTTGTTTAACACTTTTTTGGTTACTACATCATTTCATAGTTTTTATGTCTTCACTATTATTTTACAATGTATCAGTAGGTGTCCAAACTTTTCACTGGTACTGAATGTTGGTTGACATTTGGGATGCAGCTATCCTCTCTAACAGTTAGAAGCCAAACAAATTATGCCAGAAACTCCAAATGTCTTTATGTCAGTCTTGTGGCTTGCCGATACAATGACGTCAAACAATTCATCAACACCATGGTGATGCGCCAAGACAATTTCTTTTGACGGTTGAAGTGTTGTCGTCGAGTGGGCGTGGCAACACTACACTTTTAGAAAATAAAGGTGCTATCTAGAACCTTAAAGGGTTCTTTGACTTTCTCCATAAGATACCGCTTTGAAGAACCCTTTTCACTTCCATATAGAACCTTTTTGGTTCCAGGTAGAACCCTTTTGGGTTCCATGTAGAACCCTTTCTACAAAGGTGTTCTACGTGGAACTCAAAAGGGTTCTCCTATGGGGACAGCCGAAGAACCCTTTTGGGATCCTTTTTTCTAAGAGTGTACCCTGCATGTGTCACAGGTGTTAACAAGGTCTTATAATGAGTGACATCATCCTCGCCTCCTCCATGGTGGCTACACTGTCGCTCCTGGCAACGATTCAAGGTTCTGAGCATGGTCGCTAGGCGACAGTCCAGGGAGGAGAGATGCAGCTCGGAGAGGGGCCTCAGAGAATAGAGGATCATGGAAAAAAGAGTCCCTCATGACATCACAGACTGTACTGGGGCAGGGAGAGGAGACGCAGACAGACACAGTAGGGTGCAGCGACGGATCCTAGAGAAGGTGAAAGAGAGCGAGAGAGAAATGGAGTGAAAGTTGAGAAAGAAGAGGAATAAATTATATTTTTCATGTATCATGTTCTCTCCTCTAGCTGAGTATATATATTCATGATAACACAACTTATTGCACCTTAATGTTTAATCATGTACCATGTTATACCTGCAGCACTGCTCCAGAGGTGTCAGGATAGAGGGTCTGTAGAGTGGCCTCATCTGTAGAGTGGCCTCCAAACCTGTAGTCCGCACACAGACAGTGTCAATGTTACAATCAACTAACGTTAGTTAAACATGTCGTCAGCACACAGACAATGTCAATGTTACAATCAACTAACGTTCGTTAGCTAGCATTCGAGGGCTAACTGTTCTCAAATATTTGTGCAGTGTAAAAATAACATTTTGGTAATTTGTGTAGTCTGACTACTGCAGTAGGCTACTGCTTGTCCATTTGCTTGCTAACAACAAGAAACCCAAACGAGAGAAACGTGAAAGCATCCAGGCAGCAGAGATGAGCTTGTCATTAGCTAGCTAATGTTAGCTATATTGTAGCTATAAAGCATTATGTTTATTGTTATTTTGAAATAACATCTTTATTTTATTGTATACAAGTTATATACATAGACAGAAGGGAGTTAGTTATAAATACAGTATATTTGGCTGTAGTTTAGTTTAGAAGAAAGACTTACTCAGTGGTGTAAAGTACTTAAGTAAAAATACTTGAAAGTGTTTCTTAAGTAGTTTTTTGGTGGGAATTTGTACTTTACTTAAGTATTTATATATTTCACAACTTTTACTTTTACTTCACTACATTCCTAAAGAAAAGTATATACTTTTTACTCCATACATTTTCCCTGACACTCAAAAGTACTCATTACAATTTGAATGCTTAGCAGTACAGAAAATGGTAAAATAAACACACTTATCAAGAGAACATCCCTGGTCCTCCCTACTTCCTCTGATCTGGCAGACTCACTAAACAGAGAACATCCCCGGTCATCCCTACTTCCTCTGATCTGGCAGACTCACTAAACAGAGAACATCCCCGGTCATCCCGACTTCCTCTGATCTGGCATACTCACTAAACAGAGAACACCCCCGGTCCTCCCTACTTCCTCTGATCTGGCAGACTCACTAAACAGAGAACATCCCCGGTCATCCCTACTTCCTCTGATCTGGCAGACTCACTAAACAGAGAACATCCCCGGTCATCCCTACTTCCTCTGATCTGGCAGACTCACTAAACAGAGAACATCCCTGGTCATCCCTACTGCCTCTGATCTGGCAGACTCACTAAACAGAGAACATCCCTGGTCCTCCCTACTGCCTCTGATCTGGCAGACTCACTAAACAGAGAACATCCCTGGTCATCCCTACTGCCTCTGATCTGGCAGACTCACTAAACAGAGAACATCCCTGGTCCTCCCTACTGCCTCTGATCTGGCAGACTCACTAAACAGAGAACATCCCCGGTCATCCCTACTTCCTCTGATCTGGCAGACTCACTAAACAGAGAACATCTCTGGTCATCCCTACTGCCTCTGATCTGGCAGACTCACTAAACACAAATGTTTTGTTTGTAAATTATTTCTGAGTGTTGGAATGTGCCCCTGCCTATCTGTAAATTTAAAAAAACAATACAATTGTGCCGTCTCGTTTGCTTAGTATAAGGAAATTTTAATTATTCATACTTTTACTTTGAATACTTAAGTGTATTTGAGCAATTACATTTATTTTGATACATAAGTATATTTAAAACCAAATACTTTTAGACTTTAACTCACTGCTACTTTTACTGACTATCACTTGTACTTGTCATTTTCTATTACTCTATCTTTACTTTGACTCAAGTATGACAATTGGGTACTTTTTCCACCACTGGACTAACGTTTATTTTTGACAGCAGAATTACTTGTGAATTAGGTTTGATGCACCCATTGCAAAGACTTGCATGAACAGCTCTTTGTCCTATGTGTGCTGGTAGTGTACAGCAGCTGTCATTATAGCACCAGCCAAAGACCGGAAGTAGTAATTCTCAGACACCCCTCAGGAGAGGCCTATTCAGAAACTCCCTCTTTGCGCATGTGTTCCAAGTGACTGCCAGGCAAGGGTTGACGACAGCAGACAACAAGACTCTTAACGTTTTCTTGACTTTACTCGACTTTTATAGATCACGTAAAATGTTATCCAGGAACTTTCTGAAGTAATATTAGGCTACATGTGACGTTTATTTGCTCTAACTTAATTCCGTTTTGATATTTAAATAGATGTTTGATTGCTCTGGTCTAGGGACGCATCATTTGCAGCCTTGAATCGAATTTTCTCTCCGCAACTCCCTAGTCATTATCTCTACACTACAACAAAGTAGTCAAACTCTACTGTAGCCTACAACATTTCATGTCATACAAAGAAACAATAGCTTCCACAATGGATCGGGTAAGTCTGGCTTTAACAGTATAGGCATGCTGTGTTGTATAAAATGTCTAGGCCTAGTTTTAATCGTCTTTGATCTTTCACATTCCTGTGTTTGGTTTAAACGTCTCGACCAAAACAACATCACGGTAAAACTTGTTGGGATGTTTTTCTTCTTCTTCAAAGTAGCCTACTACTATATCATGTTTAGGAATCTGTGACTATGAACTAATAATCTCTCCTTCCTCCCAAAGTGTTCACATTCCTTTCGAACACATTATCCATTATTTGACCAGATACTCAAGTGGCCGTTCTAACAAAGAAAATAAAGGTTTTCTTAAATGGAAGGCAATCCGTAAAGAGGCAAGATCAGGTGGGACCATTATAGCCAATGAGAGTGCAGACATGCGTGTTTCCACAGCCACAAACGTCTATATCGCATTTTCATTTATTTAAGGTTAGGCATAAAGCTAGAAGTGTCGTTAAGGTTAGGGTGAAAATCACATTTGAATAAGATCAATTGTAGAAATGGGCGTGGTTTATGGCCTTGTTTGCGGTAACTATTGAAGTCCTGGCACTACTCCCATATAAAGTGTCCTACTTATATCAATACTCTCCTAACAGCCTAATCGTTACGAAATGCATATTAGATCAAATAAGGCAGAAGCCAGATTTTGGGCCCAGTTATCCCTCTCGCTACACCTCTTCATCGCTGTTTGAAAGGAAATGACTGGTATGAGATATATGGTGGAAACTAGCCCATTCCTCCACCAATCCAATGCTCTTAGATTTGTGGGTTGTAGTGAACGATTCAACATTTGAGGAAAAATTTGATGTTTGAGGGTTGCACCCGAATCAGAGGTTTAGACTAAATTAATACAATATTTGGTTTAATGTTAATCGATGTTGAATACTTCCAACAGGACAAATCTAGCCCGTTCCCCTCCACCCTCCCAGAGTCCCCAGGTCGATCGCCTCCCTGTACTTTACTGCTGGGTCTGGTCATCTGCAGGAAAACACCAGGGCAGAGTGGAACTGAGAGAGGAGAAGAGGAACATGGAGATTTGATTTCATTAAGTAAGAACCATGGTGTGGATTAGACTACAGTCCGCTTCTGTAACAATTTAATTGATGAAAATATCTGGTCTTTCCACACAATTTTAAGAAGTGTACCAAAAAAAAAGTTTGATTTCACATAATTTTAACATTCTGTCAAAAAAAGCACTTGTTCAACTTAATAAAATACATGTTTTGCCATCTCAAGAGGTTTAATGAAATATAAATCCTATAAATCCTATCAGAGGAAATCTGATTAAAATCTGATTAATTTAATTCTCCATGTGTTCTGTCTTAAATGGCACTTTATTTAATATAACAGTTTTAAAATTCAATATTAGTATGCAATTATTAAAGGAAAAATGTCAAAGTTCCCCAAAAGGCATTCATTTCATAGAAAGACATCTGTTAATGGGTCCATATTTGCAAAACGTAACTATTCAATGTCTTTGTTTCACAGGGGACATCCCTAATCATTGCTCTCTTAGTGGGAGGGGCTTATCATCTGGGGAGCCTCAACAACATCATGATGCTGACATGAAAGAGATGAGTCTCTCCAGATCAGAACACCTCAAGAAACACCAGCAGAGACGTATAGGGAAGAAACCTCACCACTGCTGTTCTGGCTGTGGGATGAGTTTTGCTAAACAGATGGAATTGATGAACCATGAGCCGATTCACAATAGAGAGAAACCGTACCACTGCTCACAGTGTGGGAAGCGTTTAGCTGCATCTAAAATCTTAAAATCTCATCAGAGAATTCATACAGGGGAGAGGATTTACACCTGCTTTGATTGTGGGAAATACTTCAGTCGTTCAGGAGACCTGACTGCACACCAACGCATACACACAGGAGAGAAGCCTTATAGCTGTGATCAGTGTGGGAAGAGCTTCAATCATTCAGGATCCCTGACTAAACACCAACGCATACACACAGGAGAGAAACCTTATAGCTGTGATCAGTGTGGGAAGAGCTTCAATCAATCAGGATCCCTGACTACACACCAATGCATACACACAGGAGAGAGACCTTATAGCTGTGATCAGTGTGGGAAGAGCTTCCGTCATTCAGGATCCCTGACTACACACCAACGCATACACACAGGAGAGAAGCCTTATAGTTGTGATCAGTGTGGGAAGAGCTTCACTCATTCAGGATCCCTGACTAAACACCAACGCATACACACAGGAGAGAAGCCTTATAGCTGTGATCAGTGTAGGAAGAGCTTCAATCATTCAGGATCCCTGACTACACACCAATGCATACACACAGGAGAGAAACCTTATAGCTGTGATCAGTGTGGGAAGAGCTTCCGTCGATCAGGAGACCTGACTACACACCAACGCATACACACAGGAGAGAAGCCTTATAGCTGTGATCAGTGTGGGAAGAGCTTCAATCGATCAGGAGACCTGACTGCACACCAACGCATACACACAGGAGAGAAGCCTTATAGCTGTGATCAGTGTGGGAAGAGCTTCAATCGATCAGGAGCCCTGACTACACACCTACGCATACACACAGGAGAGAAGCCGTATAGCTGTGATCTGTGTGGGAAGAGCTTCAATCAATCAGGAGACCTGACTGCACACCAACGCATACACACAGGAGAGAAGCCTTATAGCTGTGATCAGTGTGGGAAGAGTTTCAATCATTCAGGATCTCTGACTAAACACCAACGCATACACACAGGAGAGAGACCTTATAGCTGTGATCAGTGTGGGAAGAGTTTCAATCATTCAGGATCCCTGACTAAACACCAACGCATACACACAGGAGAGAAGCCTTATAGCTGTGATCAGTGTGGGAAGAGTTTCAATCATTCAGGATCTCTGACTAAACACCAACGCATACACACAGGAGAGAGACCTTATAGCTGTGATCAGTGTGGGAAGAGTTTCAATCATTCAGGATCCCTGACTAAACACCAACGCATACACACAGGAGAGAAGCCATATAGCTGTGATCAGTGTGGGAAGAGTTTCAGGAAGATAGAATACTTGACTATACACCAGCGCATACACACAGGAGAGAAACCTTATAGCTGTGATCAGTGTGGGAAGAGTTTTTCTCAAAATTCCACCCTGACTACACACCAGGTCACACACACTGGAGAGAAACCTTACTCCTGTCAATGTGGAAAGAGCTTTGCTCATTCAGGGTCACTGAAACAACACCAGAAAACACAAACATGTCAACTTTCATCTCCGGCACCGGTTCCAGATCCCTAAATAAAGGTTCAATATAAAACATATTGTAAAGAGTCATCCATCTCCCATTCTCTAATAGTTTACTAAGTCTGATTACCATGGTAACCTGTGTAGCATAATATGCAGCTCTAATTCATATGTATCAAGCTTCTTGCAGTAGGAGTGCTGTGTGTGTGGTGGGGTGGAGGTGTTCAGAGCTGTATCTTATTTCATTAACTCCTGTTATCCATTAAATAATGTAGAATAATGTTTCAACAATACAAGGTGTGTATTCATGTATTCAATAGACCAATAAATTGAATCCATTATCTGCTCAACAACGTCTGCTTATCACATCAATTATATGTTTTTAAAATCTATAATTTTTTACAAGGATCACAGACCTTTTGTATAAGTTGTTTGGTCATAAAAGATGTTCACATATTTATTGTAAAACCCTTCACCAGGTTTTAGTGTAGCTGATGGGACATACGGATGTACAGAAGACATAGGACTATTATTGTAGTCAAATGATGTTGTTGTATTTATTTTAAAGGATTTTAATAGTGATATCTTTCAACTTTCCTTATTGTATATTAAGTGTGCTCCAGAAAAATGTTCACACATTTTTATTGTGAATCGAATGATGTGTTGGTTGTTAGGAAGAGGCATCATGGGGGCAGGAAGCCAGCTCTGCCCATCAGTACCTATAGGTCATGTCAACCACAGACCTCACATTTTTCTGTTTCCTCACAGCCAGTAAGGTCTCCTACCAAACTTCTCTCTCTTCACTCTGGAAATACACTTGATAATATCTTATACCTCACCATTCTACTTTTTATTGGTGATTTGTTATGTGGAACGAACGCTTGCATGTAAATGTCATTGTAAAACATACATCTGGAATGTGGTTTCATGTCCTCTTGTTTTGTTTTACATTGCTGATTGCATTAAAAAATATATATATATATGTCTTTTTTTAATGTTTAGTTGAATTCTGTAGAAGAGACCAGGATATGTTGTTACCCTGTGTCCCAATACTCAGTGTTATGGTCCTGAGAATAGAGACCAGGATATGTTGTTACCCTGTGTCCCAATACTCAGTGTTATGGTCCTGAGAATAGAGACCAGGATATGTTGTTACCCTGTGTCCCAATACTCAGTGTTATGGTCCTGAGAATAGAGACCAGGATATGTTGTTACCCTGTGTCCCAATACTCAGTGTTATGGTCCTGAGAATAGAGACCAGGATATGTTGTTACCCTGTGTCCCAATACTCAGTGTTATGGTCCTGAGAATAGAGACCAGGATATGTTGTTGCCCTGTGTCCCAATACTCAATGTTATAGTCATGGTCCTGAGAATAGAGACCAGGATATGTTGTTGGCCTGGGTCCCAATACTCAATGTTATTGTCCTGGTCCTGAGAATAGAGTAAGAAGTAAGAATAGAGACCAGGATATGTTGTTGCCCTGTGTCCCAACACTCAGTGTTGTAGTCCTGGTCCTGAGAATAAAACAGGTTTAAAACAACAACAGAGAAACACGTGTCTTACAGTGCTACACATCTGTTATAATAAGTGTTGTTTCCTGCTTAATTGAAGTATCAGGTGTAGTTTTTCACCAGTTATAAAGTGTGTTTGTTGTCTCTTTATGTTTCTAGGCTGCAGGGAGGGAGATGCAACAACAGCCTTGAGAACAACTGGACTCAAATAGAACTCTGTTCCAAGTTGCTGTCAGGTACAAGTAGACGATAGCAGACAACAGGATACTTTTGGAAAGGGGTGTTGTTGAACGTTTTCTTGACTTTACTCAAACTTTATAGATCAGGTAAAACTTTATCCAGGAACTCTCTGAAGTAAGATTAGCCTGGGGGCCAGTAACCGAAAGGTTGCTAAATCGAATCCCCGAACAAGGCAGTTGTCCCACTGTTCCTCGGCCGTCATTGTAAATAAAAATGTGTTCTTATCTGACTTGCCTAGTTAAATAAAGATGTGAGACGTTATGCTGTCATAACGTAATCGAGCTTGGATATTTAAATAGATGTTTGATTGCTCTGGTCTAGGGGTGCATCAGTTGCATCCTCGACAGGAATTCTCCCCCGGCAACCCCCTAATCCTAATCTGAACTCTGTGACAACAAAGTAACTGTACTGTAGCCTACACATTTCTTGTCTTAGTAAGAAACACTGAAGAAAACAATAGCTTCCACGATGGATCCGGTAAGTCTGGTTTACTTTTAACAGTACAGGTCTGCTGTGCTATAGAAATGTCTAGGTGTAGTTTTCATCATCTTTGATCCTCCACATTCCTGTGTTCGGTTTAAACTGCTGGACAAAAATAAACATGATTGTAAAACTTGTTAGGATATTTTTTCCATCAGCAAAGTAACTTAATTTACAACTATATCATGTTTGGAAATCTGTCATTTTACCTAATTTATCTCTACTTCCTCCCAAACTGTGCACTTGTTCACCTCCACTGATTTGAAAATCAAATGATCCATTATATGACCAGATACTCACTCTGAGAGTGAAAATACATATTCTTCTGTGGGGTTTATCGGTGGTTGGCATCCAACTTTATGGTACATTACACCACCTAATGTACTAGAGTGTGGGCCAGCAACAGGGATCGAGGAACTAAATCCTATCTGCCAGCCCCGTTTCTCTTAAAAAGTAGAAATATTTGCGACTGTATCTAACAATGTTCTTCTTACTCAATTCCTGCTCACACATGCTGGAGAGAAATTCTATAGGAAGAGAGACTTGCAAAAATGAAGCAATCCACCATCACTAAGATATAGTCCGTGTTGAAAGCTCAATGAACAGAGCTGTCTTTCTCCTTTTATTGAAAGTACATCCTTTTATCTTTGACCGTTAGCAGATGTGCAGAAACAGGCACTGGAAACAGTTGTAAGAAGTAATTTAGCTCGTCTGTGTAGATCAAGATGGCTGATATCGCCACCACTCCCTGTTCCTCCCTGCACTTCCCACATAGCTACATTTCTGCCGATTTTAAACACAGGAGGTCACATATTGCGATAGCACCCAAGCAGCTCATAAATCTGTACGCTCAGATTTATGACTAAATCACACAAAACAAGCCTGTATTTAGCAAAGAATATTAGCATAAAACAATAGACAATTCTTTCAGTAAAATAGTAACATATAACAGTAGACAATTCTCTAAGTAAAAACAGTATAGTATGTCTAATTAAACAGTATAGTAGAATAATATAAAATCTAATATTAAAATGTCCACCACAGTGGAAAGAGATTTGCTCATGCAGGGTCACTGATCAAACAACAGAAAGCACAAATGTGTCATCTTTTATCTCCCTCGTCTCCGGCACCGGTTCCAGATCCCTAAATAAAGTGTCAATAGACTACTCTTTACAAGATGTTTTCTATCTCCCATTCTCAAACAGTTTACTGAGTCTAATTACCATGGTAACCTATGTATCATAATATGCAGCTCTGGATCCATATGTATCAGGTGTGTTGGAGTAGTAGTGCTGATCTAGGATCAGGTCCCCTATCCATGTATTCTCCTTTTAATCTAAATGGCTTAATGTCATCATGGAAAATGTCATAGTGAACCTGTTTGTGTGTAAAGGGGGATGTTGAGGTGGGTGGGGGTGTTCAGAGCTGTATCTTGTTTCATGTAGTCCTATTATCCATTAAATAATTGTGTAATGTAGAATAATGTTTCAACAATACTAGGTGCGTATTCATGAATTCAGTAGATCAGTATATTAAATCCATTATCTGCTCAACCACATCTGCTTCTCACTTCATTTAAGTGTTGTTTTTTATATGGACCAGAGGCCTCTTCTAGAATAAGTTTTCTCCAAAAAGATCTTGACATATTTATTGTAAAACCCTTTACCAGGTTTGAGTGTAGCTAATGGGACGTACAGAAGAATGCAGCTATAGTAATTGTAGTTGTGGTTCTCACCCTCTGTCTCTCTGGCTTCATGTGGTTCAGGTGACCATCTTTCTAAGACTTATCTTTCACTTTATAATTTAGATGTGTTACTAACTTGATTGTTGTTCAGTGATTAATTCATTTATTTGTGTTAAAACATGAAGAAAGCCTCCAAATCTGACAAGGGGCACGGCAGGGAATGGACAGGTGAGTTGAGGTCAAAATGTATTTGTTTTCTTTCAGATCTTTTTATCAGTGCTTGATTAATTTTGCCTGGCACAGTGGACCAAATGGGATAGTCCCAACGTATGCTTATATTGTCTGCCTTTTCTCCTCCAGGGAGTCTCCAGTTTATGACAACGTCTCAGGCATGGCCATGGCCCCGACTGCAGCACATACGAGCAGGGTGACGTTCACTATGCCAATGTCCACCTATCTTGCTCCAATAACCAGGAAGAGCCTCTGTACTCCACTGTCCAACTGCCTCAACCCCGGAAAGGAGATGAGGATGTCCAATATGATGTTGTGAAATTCAACCCCCCCCCAGTGCTGCCACCTGGTGAGCAGGTCCAGCCATTACAACATCTCAGAGAATTTTAAAATGAGATTGTACTTGTGCTTGACATGTAGGAATGCCTTCAAGACTTGTATGTTATGCAGACCAGCAGTTGATTGGTTTAAATGTATTAACATCTACGTGATTACTTAAAATGAGACCCGAGAAGTGAAGATTGATGATGACATGTTGCGTCTCCTTTCATAACAGACCTCCGGCACAAGAAACTGAGGAACCCTCTGTGCTCGATACCACAGTCAACAAACCCAGAACCAAGAAGACCACAACCAACAGACCTGAATACAAGATGATCTTTGATGCGTCCCAAATGGTACCTTGTTTACTCTAGTGCACTATGTAGGGGATAGGGTGTAATTTTGTTTGCACTCTGAACACCGGAAGACCTGAACACAAGATGACTCTGCCTGGGATTCAATCAAAGTTCCAAACTGAACTTGCATTTGAAAGGTAAAGCGATTGTAATCATCAGGGAAATTGTCTTTAAAAGCTGCGTTGTCGGCAGCACAGAAGAAAGAAGTCTTTATATTATATTGTTACTTTTTATTATTCAAAAGAGGCTTTAATATACACTGCTCAAAAAAATAAAGGGAACACTTTAACAACACAATGTAACTCCAAGTCAATCACACTTCTGTGAAATCAAACTCTCCACTTAGGAAGCAACACTGATTGACAATACATTTCACATGCTGTTGTGCAAATGGAATAGACAAAAAGTGGAAATTATAGGCAATTAGCAAGACACCCCCAATAAAGGAGTGGTTCTGCAGGTGGTGACCACAGACCACTTCTCAGTTCCTATGCTTCCTGGCTGATGTGTTGGTCACTTTTGAATGCTGGCGGTGCTTTCACTCTAGTGGTAGCATGCACATTTGTGGCCTGCTGGAGGTCATTTTGCAGGGCTCTGGCAGTGCTCCTCCTTGCACAAAGGCGGAGGTAGCGGTCCTGCTGCTGGGTTGTTGCCCTCCTACGGCCTCCTCCACGTCTCCTGATGTACTGGCCTGTCTCCTGGTAGCGCCTCCATGCTCTGGACACTACGCTGACAGAGACAGCAAACCTTCTTGCCACAGCTCGCATTGATGTGCCATCCTGGATGAGCTGCACTACCTGAGCCACTTGTGTGGGTTGTAGACTCCGTCTCATGCTAGTGTAACGGATCTGAAATGGCTAGCTAGTTAGCGGGTACGCGCTACTAGCATTTCAATCAGTTACGTCACTTGCTCTGAGACTTAAGTAGGGTTTCCCCTTGCTCTGCAAGGGCCGTGGCCTTTGTGGAGCGATGGGTAACGATGCTTCGTGGGCGACCGTTGTTGATGTGTGCAGAGGGTCCCTGGTTCGCGCCCGTTTCGGGGCGAGGGGACGGTTTAAAGTTATACTGTTACATTGATGCTGTTGACCCGGATCACTGGTTGCTGCGGAAAAGGAGGAGGTTGAAAGGGGGGTGAGTGTAACGGATGTGAAATGGCTAGCTAGTTAGCGGGTACGCGCTACTAGCGTTTCAATCAGTTACGTCACTTGCTCTGAGACTTAAGTAGGGTTTCCCCTTGCTCTGCAAGGGCCGCGGCTTTTGTGGAGCGATGGGTAACGACGCTTCGTGGGTGTCAGTTGTTGATGTGTGCAGAGGGTCCCTGGTTCGCGCCCGTGTCGGGGCGAGGGGACGTACTAAAGTTATACTGTTACACTACCACTAGAGTGAAAGCACCGCCAGCATTCAAAAGTGACCAAAACATCAGCCAGGAAGCATAGGAACTGAGAAGTGGTCTGTGGTCACCACCTGCAGAACCACTCCTTTATTGGGGGTGTCTTGCTAATTGCCTATAATTTCCACCTTTTGTCTATTCCATTTGCACAACAGCATGTGAAATGTATTGTCAATCAGTGTTGCTTCCTAAGTGGAGAGTTTGATTTCACAGAAGTATGATTGACTTGGAGTTACATTGTGTTGTTTAAGTGTTCCCTTTATTTTTTTGAGCAGTGTAATACATTAAAAACATCGTTGTCTTCAATTCCCTCGACCTGTTTTCTTTTGTCCCAGTCCTTTGTTAATGTAGTCCCACAATTCCTTAGGGGTTTTCTTCTTTAGGTCCTGGATTT
Source organism: Salvelinus fontinalis (assembly GCF_029448725.1). NCBI lineage: Eukaryota > Metazoa > Chordata > Actinopteri > Salmoniformes > Salmonidae > Salvelinus > Salvelinus fontinalis. The sequence continues at coordinate 9,896,087 of NC_074704.1, forward strand.
CAGTTTTGTAGTAGTTTGTCTTTGATAAGCGTTTGCACTGTGTTTCTGTATTTTCTCCATTCCATTGTTTTGCCCCATCTGTAGTGCTGCATGTTATACCTGCACCACTGCTCCAGAGGTGTCAGGATAGAGGGTTCGCTTTTAGAGTGGCCTCCAAACCTGTAGTCCGCACAAATACAGTGTCAATGTTACAATAAACGAAAGTCAGTTAGCTAGCATTCGAGGGCTGACTGTTCACAAATATTTGTGCAGTGTAAAAATAAAATTGTGGTAAATCGTGTAGTCTGACTACTGCAGTAGGCTACTGTTCATGTGCTAGCTAATAGCAAGAAATCCAGACGAGAACAACGTTAAAGCATCCAGGCAGCAGAGATGAGCTCGTCATTAGTTCGCTAACGTTTGCTATATTGTAGCTATAAAGCATTATGTTTAGTGTTATTTTGAAAGAACTATTTTATTGTATACAAGTTACATAAATAGACAGAAGGGGGTTGGTTAAAAATGCAGTATATTTGGCTATAGCTTAGTTTAGAAAAAATACTTACCTTAATTTTCGAGCGGATAACAAATACCATATAGGGATACGTTACAATTTAGAATAACAAACATCTTATGAAACAGCTGTGAAAACCAATATAGCAATATTTTAGATTTAAATACATAACCATTGATATTTTTTTGGTACATGTGTCAATTTACTTTCAGATGTTTTTGTACATTCACATGGCAATAAGAGTGAAATACAGAATTCTGGTGTGTGGAATAGAGTGGGTCTTGTGTGTATGGGAGGTTCTGCCTGTCACTTGTTTTTCCAGCAGGTAGTGGACTCGAAGAGGGAAAATGCAATGTCCAGGCGCTGCTGCCCTCTTTGTTCTGAGTGTTTGTAGTGCTAGTGTTTTTAGCTAATCTGTGCAGCTCACATTATGTGCCCAGTATGATAGTTGTCGTGCTCTTTCTTAGTAGATAATGACAACATGACAATAACAGTAGCTGATGTAATGAAAAGTTGGAGGGTTGTTGGTAATGGAGGACATCAGATGCATCCATGTCTGGGTGTTACGCAGAACCCCTAGGTCCTGGAGAACAGGAGCAGAGAAAAGGGCGCAGGGTAGGAGACAGACGTAAACAAGGAAACACGCAGGTTAAATGATTATCAGGTATGTAATAATAGTTATTGAATGATTTAATTTAAAATGTTTGATTAGACATGCAATGTTAACGGCAGACAGAAAAGAAAGGATACCCGTCTAATTTTTGATGTCAGTGGGGTTGGTATGATCCCTGGAAAAGAGATGAGTTGTGAGAAACTCCAGGGTGGCGGCATGACCACTGGAGTCAATAATTATTACCTGGTCAAAAACCTCCACATTCTTCTCAGTCCGTGCCTGAAGGTTGTCTTCGAAGGCATTCTGATCTGCTTTGACAACTTCCACATCAGGTGGAGTATCAGTGACAAAGTACATTATACAAAAAACAGCTAGATAAAAACACTAAGTCAATGAAAATATATATATACTACAGTATATGCAATAATGTTATATACAATTGCATTGTTTACGTCAGTTAACTGCTGCGGATCCCCTCCATATAGCGGGCGCTAGAGTCAATACTCTGGAGGCCTGGACACTGCTGTGTTGTGTGAAATGATAATTACCTTCAGATTGTCCTTCCACCATTCCTGGTACCCGTCAAGGGACTCGCCCGTTGGTCTGTTCATCCAAACGTGTAGTCACCATACATCTACACATTAAATATAAAACTCACTGTACTATCAGTGTCAAATTCGAAAAAACTCAAAATTACTGGACGCCTATGCGAAACAATGCTACTGTGACCTTCCTGGTCCCGTTCCTCAAGTCAGTGAGTCAACCAATGAAGGAGTAATGGATGGATAGTTCATTTATTTCCAAAGCTGCAATCATGGGACACACAGTATGGATAAATGATGAGTAGTCGACGGGATATAAATAGCACTCCTAAAGTAGATGCATTTTCAAGTTAGCTGCCAACTTCAGAGGGAACGTTAGCTTGCATAAAACCCACATGGCAAACTGAGATTCGGCAAATATCAGAGTGGTTTATTTGACGCCAAACCAACAACATTAGTTACTAATAACATAAATTGCGATTTAAAAGATGGACTTTGTAATGTAATGTCAACTTTATACATTTCTATCCCGGGATCATTCAACGTTCAACTCACCCACAGCAATTCTCCATAGATCTACTGTGGATTACCTAGAATTCCATACCTTTATCACTGAGTGTATTTGACAATTTAAGCACACTGATCCACCAGGAGGTGGCATAATACCCATTTTATGCAGTAATTTAATAACTTAATTACACTGTTACACTACAACCATTACATTAATAATGACATTGACTAAAACCAACTAGGCTAGAGCTAACTACTAAAGCGCTCAACCAAGCTAAATTTGGTTAGCATCAAGCTAGCGAACTGTTAAACGCTATTTTCGTACAAATATTAACACTAACACATTTTTTTGTGACATCACATATTTAAATATATTACCTAAAGTAAACTGAGCCTTTGTTCATTGAAAATAAAACAAATTGGATCTAAAAAGTTGAAGAAGAAAAAAGTACAGCAAGTTTGGACGCCATGTTGATCCCTTCTTATTCATATAAAGTTTAAACCATTAACGTTAGCAGTTTAGCCTAACTCCATTAACTTACAATGGAGAAAATACCAACACGTTTTTCGCTGTTAAAACTGCCCTCAAACGTCACCAAAATCATGGACTAAGTAATTAACCATGTTACCTCAATATTTTTAAGTCATATTGCATTTTCGCACATTACATACCTGAATTAATAGGGTAAAATTATGAGACGGTGAAACGTTCGTTTTCAGAACTAGTCAGTCTCCATCATGAAGAAGAAATGTTAAATATATCACTAACTCACTTCATTGACGTCACAGCTCCCCTAGCGGCAGTAATTATGTACTTACATTAAATGCAAATGAGAGTCATTCCTGGGAGACAAAATAAACAAAATAAAACATCCAAAATATGACCGTACATATGTGACCGTACAAAAACGACCGTATGACCGTACAAAAACGTGACATTAAGCCTTAAAATGGAGTCTCAGGTTGTAGAGGGGTATTTTGATCAGAATTAAAATTGTATTTGATTTTACTAGGCAAGTCAGTTAAGAACTAATTCTTATTTACAACGATCCTGGACGACGCTGGGCCAATTGTGCACCACCCGTTGGGACTCCCAAACACGGCCAGTTGAGATACAGCCTGGAATCAAACCAGGGTCCATAGTAACGCCTCTAGCACTGAGATGTAGTACCTTAGACCGCTGCGCCACTCGGGAGCCCCGAAATACAATCTGCCCAAATATTTAAATGTTCTGTTGAGGAGCTCAGAAAAGTACATCCTCACATGGCGCCGCCCCTCCGGGAATTTGGGGATTAACAACATTTTTGTTTTTGTGTATGATGATGATGGTGGTACTGTATCCCCCCTCCCGCATTCATTTCCCACAATGGACTTTTCCCCCCCGTTCACTACCCGTCCAGTAGGTGGCGGCAATACGCCAATAGGCGTAGTCTGACATTAAACCTTAAAGAAGAAGAAGATAACAAAGTAGCCTAACTGTACTGTTGTAGCCGACCACATTTCATGTCTTACAAAGAAACAATAGCTTCCACAATGGATCGGGTAAGTCTGGTTTTAACAGTATATGCCTGCTGTGCTGTATAAAATGTCTAGGCCTAGTTTTCATCATCTTTGCACCTCCACATTCTTGTTTTCGGTTAAATGTCGTTACAAAATAAAATAAAAGACAGTAAAACTTGTTGGGATTTTTTTTTACTTCAACAAAGTAGCCTATTTAGGAATCTGTGGCTATAACCTAATTATCTCTCCTTCCTCACAAAGTGTGCACATGTTAACATTCCTTCACTGATTTCGAACACATTATCCATTATTTGACCAGATGTTCAAGTGGCCGCTCGAACACATAAAAAAAAATATAAAAAAATGTAAGGCAATCGTGAAGAGTCAAGATCACGTGGGACCATAATATGCAATGAGGGCAGATGTGCGTGTTTCCACTAGTTACCACAGCCACAAAGTCAAATGTCTATATCGTGTTTTTATTTATTAGGGTTAGGCATAAAGTTAGAAGTGGCGCAGTCTAAGTCACTCCGTGTCAATGCTAGAGGCGTCACTACAGACACCCTGGTTCGAATCCCATAGGGCGGCGCACAATTGGCCCAGCTTCATCCGGGTTTGGCCAGTGTAGGCCGTCATTGTAAATAAGAATTTGTTCTTAACTGACATGCCTAGTTTAAATAAAGGTTAAGTAAAAAAGTAGTATGGTTAGGGTTAAAATAAAATCCATTGTAGAAATGGGCGTGGTTTATGACTTCTATGACTAGTGACGACCAGGCACTACTCCCATATAAAGCGTTCTACTTTTATCAATACACTCATAACAACCTAATCGTTACGAAATTTATATTCGATCAAATAAGTCAGAAACCAGATTCTGGGCCCAGTTATCCCTCTCGCTTCGCCTCTAAATTGCTGTTTGAAATGAAATTACTGGTATGAGATATATGGTGGAAACTAGCCCAAGCTTCCACCAATCTAATGCTCTTAGATTTGTGGGTTGTAGGGAACGATTGAACATTTGAAGGAAAATTAGATTTAAGGGATGCACTCAAATCAATCAGAGGTTTAGACTAAATGAATACAATATTTGGTTTAATTATACACGTTTTAATACTTCTTGCGGCCAACAGGACAACGCTAGCCCGTTCCCCTCTACCCTCCCGGAGTCCCCATGTCAAACGCCTCCCAGTTCCGCTTTACTGCTGGATCTTGTCGACTGCAGGAAAACACCGGGGCAGAGTGGAACTGAGAGAGGAGAAAAGAAGGAAGATGGAGATTTCATTTCATTAAGTAAGAACCATGGTGTGTAGATTAGACTACAGTCTGCTTCTGAAACAATAGCGGAGGTGCATAAAGATGGCGGCCCGCATGTACTTACCACAAATTCCTTGTTTTGCTGAGTTCACTGTATTCTACATTGCTCTTTTTTTCTTTTTTTTTTACTGTTTTTTGGTATGGTCATTAGCGCAGTAAACATGATCCCAATTTTTGCTTCAAGACGGCGGCGATTTGAAAAATCTAAAAAGTAGATTGTGCTGATATATTGGAACATTGAACCATGTCGCACACCGTAGTTCCAAAACTCAGTAGATGGTGCTAAAACAATGATGTCATATCAGAATTCTGCCATCTCTTTGCACTTTAGTCATTCATTGATTAATGATATATTGATGAAAATATCTGGGTAGTTCCACCCATTTTTAAAAGTAACTTAAAATTAGGTGAAATATATATATTTAACATTGTCATAAAAAGAACATGTTCAATTTCATGAAAAACATGTTTTTCCCATCTCAAGACATTGAATAAAAATATAACTATACTAAGTGCCTATGTGCCAAATAAAGTAACAGGGTTGACAGTAAAATAGTCATAAATCAGCCATCAATTCACTTGTGACGGGGAATCAGCCACCAATTCACTTGTGACGGGGAATGGAAGCTTGTTTTTTGCAACAGTTAGTGTCAATTTAATGCAATCCAGAAAATGGAATTGTTCAAAGATTACTAGCATGTCTATGTATGGGTAAATGGGTTGACTTGCTCAGTTTTCCACCACAAAACAGCTTAAGTTGACAATCGAAGTGACGCTGTTAAAAACACCTGTTTTTCTGAGCAATATTTCAAATTATTAGGACACGTCAAGGCCTTCATCAGATTCATAGAGGCATATTTAATCTGCATATGTTCTAGCACGAGCAGCGCAAGTTTCCTTCATGCTTCTCAAAACTAACATGTTTGCTGTGGTAGTACATTTATTTAGATTGCCAATTTTCAGCATTTATCAAAGTTCCATCAGGTAGCCTGATTTCAGATGTCCATGCTATTCAATATCTTTGTTTCACAGGGGACAGCCCTAATCGTTGCTCTCTCAGTGGGAAGGGCTTATCATCTGGGGAGCCTCGACAACATCATGATGCTGACAAGAAAGAGAAGAGTCTCTCCAAATCAGAACACCTCAAGAAACAGAAGCAGAGACGTATAGGGAAGAAACCTCACCACTGCTGCTTTGACTGTGGGAAGAGTTCTGCTAAACAGAGGGAATTGGTCATTTACAAACAGATTCACACTGGGAGAAAAATGTACCGCTGCTCTCAGTGTGGGAAGAGTTTTGCTGCATCTAAAACCTTACAATCTCAGAGAATTCATACAGGGGAGAGGCCTTACCCCTGCTTTGATTGTGGGAAGAGCTTCAGTCAATCAGGAGCCCTGACTACACACCTACGCATACACACAGGAGAGAAGCCTTATAGCTGTGATCAGTGTGGGAAGAGCTTTGCTCTATCCGGAAACCTGAGTACGCACCAGCGTGTACACACAGGAGAGAAGCCTTATAGCTGTGATCAGTGTGGGAAAGGCTTCAATCAATCAGGAAACCTGACTACGCACCAGCGTGTACACACAGGAGAGAAGCCTTATAGCTGTGATCAGTGTGGGAAGAGCTTTGCTCTATCCGGAAACCTGACTAGACACCAGTGCATACACACAGGAGAGAAGCCTTATAGCTGTGATCAGTGTGGGAAGAGTTTCAATCAATCAGGAGAACTGACTAAACACCAACGCATACACACAGGAGAGAAGCCTTATAGCTGTGATCAGTGTTGGAAGAGCTTTGCTCTGTCCGAAGACCTGACTAGACACCAGTGCATACACACAGGAGAGAAGCCTTATAGCTGTGACCAGTGTGGTAAGAGCTTCATGGATTCAGGTAGTCTGACTAGACACCAGCGCATACACACAGGAGAGAAGCCTTATAGCTGTGATCAGTGTGGTAAGAGCTTCATGGATTCAGGTAGTCTGACTAGACACCAGCGAATACACACAGGAGCGAAGCCTTATAGCTGTGATCAATGTGGGAAGAGTTTTGCTCAATATTCCACTCTGACTGCACACCAACGCATACACACAGGAGAAAAGCCTTATATCTGTGATCAGTGTGGGAAGAGCTTCAATCGTTCAGGAGCCCTGACTACACACCAACGCATACACACTGGAGAGAAGCCTTATAGCTGTGATCAGTGTGGGAAGAGCTTCAATCATTCAGGAGCCCTTACTAGACACCAGCTCACACACACTGGAGAGAAACCTTACTCTTGTCTATGTGGAAAGAGCTTTGCTCGTTCAGGGTCACTGAAACAACACCAGAAAGCATCTCCCTCCTCCGGCACCGGTTACAGTTCTCTGAAGATAGTTTCAATAGAAAACATATTGTAAAGAGTCATTCATCTCCCATTCTCTAACAGTTTAAGTCTGATTACCATGGTAACCTGTGTAGCATAAAATGCAGCTCTGGATCCATATGTATCAAGTGTCTTGGAGTAGGAGTGGTGTGTGTGTGTGGTGGGGTGGAGGTGTTCAGAGCTGTATCTTATTTCATTAACTCATATTATCCATTAAATAATTGTGTAATGTAGAATAATGTTTCAACAATACTAGGTGTGTATTCATGTATTCAAAAGATCAATAAATTACATCCATTATCTGCTCAACATCTGCTTATCACATTCATTTTATGTTTTTATTATCTATAATAATAAAACATGTATAAGGAGCATAGGCCTCTTGTAGAATTAGTTTGGTCCTAAAAGATGTTCACATATTAATTGTAAAACCCTTCACCAGGTTTTAGTGTAGCTGATGGGACATGGCAGTAGAGAAGACATAGGACTATTGGTGTGGTCAAATTATGTTGTTGTATTTATTTTAAAGGATTTTAATAGTGATATCTTTCAACTTTCCTTATTGTATTTTAAGTGTGCTCCAGAAAGATGTTCACACATTTGGTTGTTAGGATGAGGCGTCAAGGCGTCATCAGTACTTATAGGTCATGTCAACCACAGATCTCACACTCTTCTGTTTTTTCACGACCAGTAACGTCTCCCCTACCAAACTTCTCTCTCTTCACTCTGGAAATACACTTGATAATATTGTTTTGGAAATTCTACACAGGGGTCACTCGAAGTCAAACTTAAATGAATCATTGTTTATTCACAGTTAAGTGGAGAGTTTCCAACCAACTCAATGCACCATAGTACACATCGATCGGGAGCTCTGCTGGGGCAGTCCCAGCAGTTACATTTAAGTCATTTACATTTGTCCAGTTGTCCTATATACGGCTAAACTAAAATCTACAGAACATGAATTGGTTCCTGCATGTGACTGGCTGTTATCCCGCAGGCTCAGTTTCCCAAGAAACTGATCAATGTCTCCTATCTTAACATCCAGAACATATTCTGGGTGTTCTGCCAACTGGTCTGAGGGTCACAGTCACCTGCATGAACCAAAACCGAGTGAGAGAAGAGCGAGCACTCTCTTCAGAAATAAAATTCCAGCCCAATATCCTATACATTACCATTCTACTTATTTTTGGTGAATTGTTACGTGGTACAAATGCTTGCATGAAAATATTGTAAAACATCTGGAATGTGGTTTCATGTTTTCTTGTTTTGTTTTACATTGCTGATTGCATATTCATTTTTAAAATATGTATATATTTTTTTATGTTTAATTGTATTATGTAGAAGAGACCAATATGTTGTTGGTGCCCTATGTCCCAATACTCAATGTTGTAGTCCTGGTCCTGAGAATAGAGACCAGGATATGTTGTTGGCCTGGGTCCCAATACTCAATGTTGTAGTCATGGTCCCGAGAATAGAGACCAGGATATGTTGTTGGCCTGGGTCCCAATATTCAATGTTATGGTCCTGGTCCTGAGAATAAAACAGGTTTAAAACTACAACAGAGAAACACGTGTCTTACAGTGCTACACATCTGTTATAATAAGTGATTTTTCCTGCTTAATTGAAGTATCAGGTGTAGTTTTTCACCAGTTATAAAGTGTGTTTGTTGTCTCTTTATGTTTCTAGGCTGCAGGGAGGGAGATGCAACAACAGCCTTGAGAACAACTGGACTCAAATAGAACTCTGTTCCAAGTTGCTGTCAGGTAAAAGTAGACGATAGCAGACAACAAGATTCTTAATGTAGCCTTGAGACTGGAATTCTCTCTTGGCAACCCCCTAATCCTTATTTGAACACTGTGACAACAAAGTAACTGTACTGTAGTTTACACATTTATTGTCTTCGGAATGAACACTGAAAAAACAATAGCTTGGACAAAAAAAAACATTATGTAAAACTTGTTGGGATTTTATTTTTCCTTCAGCAAAGTACCCGTCTGCTATATCATGTTTAGAAATCTGTCATATTACTTATCTCACTTTCCTCCTAAAGTGTGCACTTGTTCACCTCCACTGTTTTGAAAGTCAGATTATTAATTATATGACCAGATACTCAAGAGCTTCCGAGTGGCTCAGCGGTCTAAGGCACTGCATCTCAGTGCTAGAAGCTTCACTGCAGACCCTAGTTCGATCCTGGGCTGTATCACAACCGACCGTGATAGGGAATCCCATTGGGCGGCGCGCAATTGGCCCAGCGTTGTCCGGGATAGGGGAGGGTTTGGCCGGGGTAGGCCGTCATTGTAAATAAGTATTTGTTCTTAACTGACTTGCCTAGTTAAATAAAAATATTTTTAAAATACTCAAGTCGCCACCCTAACAATGAAAAAAGATCATCTTCTGTGAAGTTTATCAGCGGTTGGCTTCCAACGTTATGGTGCATTACCCACCTAATGTACTAGAGTGTGGGCCAGTGACAGGGATCGAGGAACTAAATCCTATCAGACAGCCCCGTTTCTCTTAAAAAATATAAATATTTGTGACTGTATCTATTGATGTTCTACTCAGTATGCTTATTAAACTCAATTCACACTGGAGAGAAATGTTGTGGAAAGAGCATTGCTCATTCAGGGTCACTGAAAAAATACCAGAGAGCACAAACGTGCAAAGGTGGAAAAAGTACTTAATTGTCCTACTTGAGTAAAAGTAAAGATACCTTACTAGAAAACGACTCAAGTAAAAGTGAATGTCATCCAGTAAAAATACTACTTGAGGAAAAGTAAAAGTATTTGTTTTTAAATATACTTAAGTATCAAAAGTAAATGGAATTGCTAATATGAACTTAAGTATCAAAAGTAGAAGTATAAACCATTTCAAATTGCTTAAATTAAGCAAACAATATGGCACTATTATTTTTGTTATGTTTATGGATGGATAGCCAGAGGCACACTCCAACACTCAGATATAATTGACAAATTAAGCCTTTGTGTTTAGTGAGTCTGCCAGATCAGAGGCAGTAGGGATGACCAGGGATGTTCTCTTGTTAAGTGTGTGAATTGGACCATTTTCCTGTCAAAATGTAACAAGTACTTTTGGGTGTCAAAATATATGGAGTAAAAAGTAAAAGTTGGCAAAAATATAAATAGTGAAGTACAGATACCCCAAAAAACTACTTAAGTAGTACTTTCAAGTATTTTTACTTAAGTACTTTACACCACTGTAAACTTGTCATCTAAATGGAAAATGTCATAGTGAACAGTTTATGTATAGAGGGGGATGTTGAGGTGGGTGGGGGTGTTCAGAGCTGTATCTTATTTAATTAACTCCCATTACCCATTAAATAATTGTGTAATGTAGAATAATGTTTCAACATTACAAGGTGTGTATTCATGTATTCAATTGATCAATAAATTAAATCCATTATCTGCTTAACAACATCTGCTTCTCACTATGGACCAGAGGCCTCTTCTAGAATAAGTTTGCCCCAAAAAGATCTAGACATATTTATTGTAAAACCCTTTACCAGGTTTTAGTGCAGCTGATGGGACATACAGAAGAATGCTGCTATAGGAAATGTAGTTGTGGTTCTCATCCTCTGTCTCTCTGGCTTCATGTGGTTCAGGTGAGCATCTTTCTAAGACTTATCTTCTACTTTATCATTTTGATTTGTTATCAACGTGATTGTTATTCAATGATTGACTCATTCATTCACTTGTGTAAAAAAACATTAAAGTCAGCAGGGAATGGACAGGTGAGTTGAGGTCAAAAAGTATTTGTTTTCTTTCAGATCTTTTAACAGTGCTCGATTAATCTTGCCTGGCACAATGGAACCAATGGAATATTCCCAAGGTATGCTTATATTGTCTGTCTTTTCTCCTCCAGGGAGACTCAGTCCAGTGTATGACAACGTCTCAGGCATGGCCATGGCCCCTACCGTGGCACAGACTAACAGGGTGATGCTGACTACGCCAATGTCCACCTATCTTGCTCCAATAACCAGGAAGTGACTCTGTACTCCACTGTCCAACCTCCTCAACCACAGAAAGAGGATGAGGATGTCCAGTATGATGCTGTGAAATTCAACTGCCCTAGTGCTGGGACCCGGTGAGTAAGTCCAGACATTACAACATCTCACATAAATGTTTTATTAGATGGTACTTGTGCTTGACACTTAGGAATGCATAAAACACTTGTATGTTAAGCAGAACAGCAGTTGATTGGTTTAAATGTGTTAAAATCTACATGATTACTTAAAATGAGACCCCAAAAGTGAAGATTGATGATGACATGTTGTGTCTCTTTTCATAACAGACCTACGGCACAAGAAGCTGAGTAGGACACCCCTCTAGTCATCAAACCCAGAACCAAGGAGACCACAACCAACCACAAGACCAGAATACAAGATGATATTGTCTGCATCCCAAATGGTACCTTGTTCCCTCTGGTGCACTATGTAGGGAATGGGGTGTCATTTTGGATGAAGCTGAACACCAGAAGACAAGATGACTCTGCCTGGACTCCCAATCACGGCCCGTTGTGATACAGCCTGGAATCAAACCAGGGTCTGTAGTGTCACCACTTGCACTGAGACACAGTGCTTTAGACCGCTGCGCCACTCGGGAGCCCTACTATAGGGGCTTGGACAAGTTCTACATGGGTCGCTGGCTAATGGCTTGAGCCTGAGCTGACTGAGCTTCTTTGTATATCTGAAAGGGAACAAGATAATACACCTAACTCGTCATTGCAGGTTGTTTTTTTTAGCTCTTTGCGTGTATTTTATCGAGAGGAAACTGTTGCCTATAATGTTGTAGAGTGTCATGGTCATCGCAAAACAAACTGGGAAATAATTTCTGTAACTTCATTAATGTGGTGGTCACACTGTTGTTCACGTCGGACCCTATTCAGATTTGAGAATTTAACATCGACTTAAGTCCCAAAATATTGCCTAATGTCCATGTTTTATTGACTTCAGTCCATATTAAGGCTACATATCTCAAGTCTGAATAGGGACCTTCATACACATCTTGCAATTAACATTGTAATTGCTTAGATTTTTTGGCAAATGCAATATAATTTATCATGAGAATGATTTTGGGTTAAATCATCCCTTTTTAAACAAAAGTATACGCTGGGCTTGATTTCACTTAGTACGCTCCATGTATTAAATAACACAATATAATCAGTTTTATTTAATGAGGCCTAACAATAAATGTGCACAGTGATTTAAACATCACATCCATACACCAGACTAGAATAAACTTACAAATAGTCTGTCTGAAATGACATCATATTCCCTATATAATGTCGGTTGACATTTGGGATGCAGAAATCCTCTAACAGTTAGAAGCCAAACAAATGACGCCGGGAACTCAATGTCCATATGTTTTTTAAATTTATTTATTTAAAAAATATAGATTTTTATTTTTTATTTTTTTATTATCAACAACAAATCAATACAGAAAGTACATAAGGGAACACAAGTATATATAGATTATATACAATGGACAATCGAGCTAGGGGGTACAATATCACATTACAATTACACAATGACCTTAAGGGATTAAGGGACATACATATACTTACAATTCTAACAGCTTTTTTGTTAGTAGAGTATTTAACTGTCTTAAAATACAGTTCAATTTCTTTTTTGTAGGGTAAGAAAATGTGTTTTTTTGTTTGTAAATTTACATGTGTATATGAAATTTGGCCAAAAGAATAATGAAATTAATGACATAAAAATATTCCAGCTTATTTCTATCGTATGTGAAGAATCCAAACAGTACATCTCTCCACAATAGTGTAAAATCTTCATAAATGTGTTCAATTATAAACCTACTGATGTCTTGCCACAGTTTTCTTACATGAATACAATGCCAAAAAAGATGCAACACTGTTTCTGGGTGGTCATTACAAAAGGAGCAATTTGAGTTGATGTTTTCCTTAAACTTCTTCATATAGTGGTTGGCAGGATAATATTTGTGAATAATTTTAAAGGAAACTTCCTCAATTTTGTTAACAAGTAGGTTTGTGTGTGGCAACATCCAAACTTTTTTCCAACAGATGTTAGTCTTGTGGATTGCCGATGCAATGACGTCACACAATTCATCAACGCCATGGTGATGCGCGGTGACAATTTCTTTCTTTGGAAGTGTTATAGAGTGGGCGTGGCAACACGCTTAGAAAAAAAGGTGCTATTTATTTTTATTTTTAATTTCACCTTTATTTAACCAGGTAGGCAAGTTGAGAACAAATTCTCATTTACAACTGCGACCTGGCCAGGATAAACCAAAGCAGTTCGACACATAACAACACAGAGTTACACATGGAGTAAAACATTTACATTTTAGTCATTTAGCAGACGCTCTTATCCAGAGCGACTTACAAATTGGAAAGTTCATACATATTCATCCTGGTCCCCCCGTGGGGAATGAACCCACAACCCTGGCGTTGCAAGCGCCATGCTCTACCAACTGAGCCACACGGGACCACGTGTAAAACAAACATACAGTCAATAATAAAGTAGAAAAATAAGTATATATATAATGTGAGCATATGAGGTGAGATAAGGGAGGTAAAGGCAATAAATAGGCCATGGTGGCGAAGTAAATACAATATACCAATTAAGACACTGGAATGGTGGATTTGACAGTAGATGCTATCTAGAACCTTGAAGGTTTCTTCGGCTTTCTCCATAGGAGAACCATTTGAAGAACCCTCTTTGGTTCCAGACAGAACCTCTTTGGTTCCGGGTATAAACATTTTGGGTTAAGGATTCTACCTGGAACTCAAAAGGGTTATCCTATTGGGACAGCCAAAGTACCCTTTTGGAATCCATTTTTCTAAGAGTGTACAGTGCACAATGGCGGACTGGCCGTCGGGAGCACCGGGTAATTTCAGAAAATGGCTGACATACAATGAAGTAACTCACTCCCTGTTCTGCTCAGTATGTCTTGCATTCTCAAAACCTTCAGCCAGTGATAGTGCATTTGTCAAAGGAGGCATGCAGGTCTGGAAACATGCCCATCACAGAGTACAGGAACATGAGTGAAGCAAGACCCATAGAGAAAGTGCATTAGTCTTTTTCCTCAGAGCCAGCAAAGCAGACATCCGTACCCTTCTGAGTGATAAGCAAATGTCAGCTCAATGAGACCAGGTCAGAAAGAGGAGGCAGGTCATGGAACGTGTGATTGATCAAAGAGGAGGCAGGTCATGGAACGTGTGATTGATCAAAGAGGAGAAGGGTCATGGAACGTGTGATTGATCAAAGAGGAGGCAGGTCATGGAACGTGTGATTGATCAAAGAGGAGGCAGGTCATGGAACGTGTGATTGATCAAAGAGGAGAAGGGTCATGGAACGTGTGATTGATCAAAGAGGAGGCAGGTCATGGAACGTGTGATTGATCAAAGAGGAGGCAGGTCATGGAACGTGTGATTGATGTAGTTAAAGTTATTGGTAAATGTGGGCTGAGCTACAGAGGACACAGACATGAAGCTGCATATAACTTGGAAAACATGGCCAACAATCATGGCTAGTTTTTTGAGCTTATATTGTTACTAGTGGTAATTACCTCCGGGTTACTCTGAAGCAGCTATGCTATGACTCTTCCTTAACAGGCTGACAAGGGTGAAGGAACATTTGCTGTGAGTTAAAGCTTTTGTACAGAGGCATGTTTTTGGGACTTTCATATTATACTTGCAGTTATGTAGCCAATGTTCAATTTCACTCAGTGTATAGATGTGTTTATTGTGTGCTGTTGGCTTTATGGACACCAGTGAGGGAACATTGTAATCTACATTTGTTTGTAGAGGAGTTCTTTTTTGACTTTTGTATTATACTTACTTACATTGTTGTAGCTTATGTTTAAGTTCGGTGAATGTGTGTGTGTGTGTGTGTGTGAAGTTTTTTGATACTTTTGATATGCTTGATGCTTGAATATAAAGATAATAATTTGAACATTTGAGCTAACTCTGTATATCTCATTCTCGTTTTAAAAAGTGTAGGCTAATTGTTTTGTGTGTCTAGCCTTGTACATTTGTATGTGCTATGATTGGTGTATTCCTAGTGAGTTTTTGAGGGTGCACCCATAGTATACCTTGAAAACTCAGTGTTCAGAGAGGCTACTTGTTGGTCAGTCCCAAATGTTTGTATTTTGTAATATGGATAACTTTCTTCCCAGATGAACATATTGTCCAAATGTATAACTAGTTTGGTACCCGTTACATCAACAAATAGGGTTAGCCTAAAATATTAGCGGTCTGGTGGTTTGCATGAACAGGGTGGCCTGTGATGTAACCAAGGTCTTATAATGAGTGACATCATCCTCGCCTCCTCCATGGAGGCTACACGGTTGCTCCTGGCAACGGCTCAAGGTTCTGAGCACGGTCGCTAGGCGACGGTCCAGGAAGGAGAGTGGCCACGGAGAACAGAGGATAATGGAAAAGAGATTCCCTCATGACATCACAGACTGTACTGGGGCAGGGAGAGGAGACGCAGACAGACACAGTAGGGTGCAGCGACGGATCCTAGAGAAGGAGAAAGAGAGCGAGAGAGAAATGGAGTGAAAGTTGAGAAAGAAGAGGAATAAATTATATTTTTAATTTATCATGTTCTCTCCTCTAGCTGAGTATATATATTCATGATAACATAACTTATTGCATCTTAATGTTTAATAATGCACTGATCCAGAGGTGTCAGGATAGAGGGTTCATCTTTAAAGTGGCCTCCAAACCTGTAGCTAGCTAACGTTAGCTATATTTTAGCTATAAAGGATTGTTTATTGTTATTTTGAAATTACATCTTTATTTTATTATTTATTTATTGTATACAAGTTATATACATAGACAGAAGGGAGTTAGTTATAAATACAGTATATTTGGCTGTAGTTTAGTTTAGAAGAAAGACTTACGCAGTGGTGTGAAGTACTTAAGTAAAAACAATTTAAAGTTCTACATAAGTCGTTTTTTGGGGTGTCTGTACTTTACTATTTATATATTTGACAACTTTTACTTTATTTTGAATGCTTAGCAGGACCGAAAAATGGTTCAATACACACCTATCAAGAGAACATCCCTGGTCCTCCCTACTGCCTCTGATCTAGCGGACTCACTAAATACAAATATTTTTTTGTAAATGATGTCTGAGTGTTGGAGTGTGCCCCTGCCTATCCGTAAATAATAAAAAAACAAGAAAATTGTGCCTTCCGGTTTGCTTTGTATAAGGACATTTGAATTATTCATACTTATATTTGAACAATTACATTTACTTTTGATACTTAAGTATATTTAAAACCCAATACTTTTACTCAAGTATTATTTTACTGTGTGACTTTTACTTGAGTCATTTTCTATTAAGGTATCTTTACTTTTACTCAAGTATGACAATTGGGTACTTTTTTCATCACTGGACTTAGGTTTATTTTTGACCGGAGAATTACTTGTGAATTAGGTTTGATGTACCCATTGAAAATATTTGCATAAATAGCTCTTTGTCCTATCTGTGTTGGTGGTGAACCGCAGCTGCCATTATATCAGCAGCGAAAGACCGGAACATTTAATTCCCAGACACTCCCTCACGAGAGAGAGATAGGCCTGTGGAGATTCTCCCTCTTTGCGCATGTGTTCCAAGTGGCTGTCAGGTAAAAGTAGACGATAGCAGACAACAGGATTCTTAGTGAAAGGGGGTGTTGTTGAACGTCTTCTTGACTTTACTCGACTTTTATAGATCACGTAAAATGTTATCCAGGAACTTTCTGAGGTAATACTAGGCTATATGAGACGTTTATTTGTTCTAACTTACGTTTTGATATTTAAATAGATGTTTGATTGCTCTGGTCTAGGGGCGCATCATTTGCAGTCTTGAGAATCGAATTTTCTCTCGGCAACTCCCAAGTCATTATCCGAACACTACAACAAAGTAGTCAAACTGTACTGTAGCCTACAACATTTCATTCCATACAAAGAAACAATAGCTTCCACAATGGATCGGGTAAGTCTGGTTTTAACAGTATAGGCCTGCTGTGTTGTAACCGTGTAAAATGTGTTCGGTTTAAACCGCTGGACAAGAAACCATGACGGTTAAACGTGTAGGGATTTTCTTTCTGCAAAGTAGCCTAATACTATATCATTTTTAGGAATATGTGACTATGACCTAATAATCTCTCCTTCCTCCCAAAGTGTTCACATTCTTTCACTGACTTCGAATACATTGTCCATTATTTGACCAGATACTCAAGTGGCCGTTCTAACAAAGAAAATAAATGTCTTCAACATTGGAAGGCAATCGATAAAGAGGCAAGATCAGGTGGGACCATTATTGCCAATGAGAGGCAGATATGCGTGTTTCCACTAGTTACACAGCCACAGAGTCAAACGTCTATCGTATTTTTATTTCGGGTTAGGAATAACGTTAGAAGTGTTGTTAAGGTTAGGGTTAAAATCAAATTTTAATAAGATCAATGGTAGAAATGGGCGTGGTTTATGGTTTTGTTTGCTGTAACTAGTGACGACCAGGCACTACTCCCATATAAAGTTTCCTACTTTTATCAATACTCTCCTAACAACCTAATCTTTACGAAATGTATATTCCATCAAATAAGCCAGAAGCCAGCTTCTGGGCCCAGTTATCCCTCTCGCTTCGTCTCTTTCTCGCTGGTTGAAAGGAAATGACTGGTATAAGAAATATGGTGGAAACTCTGACTGTCCCAAGCCTCCACTAACCCAATGCTATGAGATTTGTTTGTTGTAGTGAACGATTAAACATTTCAGGAAAAATTTGATTGTCATGCGATACACCCAAATCAATTAGAGGTGTAGACTAAATTAATCAAATATTTAGTTTCATTTTAATCTATGTAGAATACTTATTGCGGCCAACAGGACAGAGCTAGCCCGTCCCCCTCCACCCTCCCGGAGTCCCCAGGTCAATCGCCTCCCTGTACTTTACTGCTGGATCTGGTCGACTGCAGGAAAACACCGGGGCAGAGTGGAACTGAGAGAGGAGAAGAGGAACATGGAGATTTGATTTCATTAAGTAAGAACCATGGCGTGTGGATTAGACTACAGTCTGCTTCTGTAACAATTAATTGATGAGTTATATATTGATGAAAATATCTGGTCGTTCCACCCAATTTTAAGAAGTGTAACTTGGTTAAAAAAAAGTTTGATTTCACATCATTTTAACATTCTGTCATAAAGAGCATGTGTTCAACTAAAGAAAAAACAAGTTTTCTCATCTCGAGGTTAAATAAAAATAAATACTTTAGTAAGTGCCAATGTGCCAAATAAAGTAACATGGTTGACTGTAATGGGGGACAACTAAAAACAACAAAACCGCTATTTTACATGGGTATATTAGTCCTTTAAATCAGCCATGAATCCGCTGGTGATGGGAATGGAAGCTAGTATTGTATTGTGCAACAAGGAGTAGCAATTGAATGCAATTTTCACAAAAAAAGTTATTGTTCAAATATTTCTAGCATGTCTATGTATGGGGAGAGGATTGACTTCCTCAGTTTTCCACCACAAAACAGCAGTAAATTGTCAAAAACAGTAGAACCTGCTCACCTGCTTTTACTCTGATTTGACTATTAGATGTTCAATGTTTATTTTTCAAAAAATAATTAAAGAACAGTTTCATCATATTGAAACAAGAGTTCAGTTAATGTATTTAACCTGTATTTAACTAGGCAAGTCGGTTAATAACAAATACTTATTTACAATGATGGCTTAGGAACAATGGGTTAACTGCCTTGTTCAGGGGCAGAGCGACAGATGTTTACCTTGTCAGCTCGGGGACTAGAGCTAGGAACCTTTCGGTTACTGGCCCAACGTTCTAACCACTAGGCTACCTGCTGCCCCAAACAGGGTAGACCTTAAAATGAGGGACAGATGTAAATGAATCACTAATCACTTTAAATAAATTATGTTCAGAAATGACTGTCAAGGTCACCAAATAACTAGGCCTTTACATGCACACTAATAATTTCCTATGAAACTGATTATGGCAGTAGGCTGAGTTTGGCATTAGTCATGTAAACACCTTACTCTGCAGATCTTAATTGGTGTAAGGTCATAACAGAAGGAAGCATACGCCTTTAAAAATACCTGGTTGTCTGATCAATCTTTAGAATGATTAGGACATGTAAACACTTTAATCAGAGTTATAGAGGTGTATTTAATCTGCATGTTCTAACACAAGCAGCGCCAGCTAACTTCTTTTGACCGAGTCCAGTGAGTTCAGGAAAAACTGAAAGTATGCAGCTTGGAAATATTTTCACATACACATTTTATTTGTCCGAACTCAGAATCAAATATGCTTAAATTACATTGCCGCTGTTGTAGCACGTTTATTTTGATAGCCAATTTTATGCATTTATCAAAGTCCCGTCAGATAGTCTGATTTCAGAGGTTTATTCGGGAAATTGTTCTACTTTCCAAGCATGTCAACATTTAAATCAAACTCCTATACTAATTGATTATTCACAATAATCATATTATTCTGGCTTGTAACCATACTCAAAGATGGTAAAACTTGGAGTAATTATTGTATTAGGTGGGTTAAAATCTTTCTAGAAGTTAAATAGGGTTGACTGAGGGACTTGTCAAAATGCTGAATTGTGTAACTTTAGCAAGTCTTTATTCATATTAAAAATTGGATTAATCGAATTCTCCATGTGTTATGTATTAAAGGGCACTTTATTTCATGTAACATTGATTTAAAATGGATTATTGAGGCACAGTTATTACTGGAAAAATATCAAAGGGATGCAAAGGGCATTAATTTCATGGGAAGACCCATATTTGCAAAACCTAACTATTCAATGTCTTTGTTTCACAGGCAACATCCCTAATCGTTGCTCTCTCAGTGGGAGGGCCTTATCATCTGTGGAGCCTCAACAACCTCATGATGCTGACAAGAAAGAGAAGAGTCTCTCCAGATCAGAACACCTCACGAAACACCAGCAGAGACGTATAGGGAAGAACCCTCACCACTGCTGTTCTGACTGTGGGAAGAGTTTTGCTAAACAGAAGGAATTGATAATTCACGAGAGTATTCGCACTGTTGAGAAACCGTACCACTGCTCTCAGTGTGGGAAGAGTTTCACTGCATCTAAAATCTTAATATCTCATCAGAGAATTCATACAAGGGAGAGGCCTTACCCCTGCTTTGATTGTGGGAAATGCTTCAAACAATCAGGAGCCCAGACTAAACACAAACACACAGGAGAGAAATCTTATTGCTGTGATCAGTGTGGGAAGAGCTTCAATCAATCAGGAGACCTGACTACACACCAACGCATACACACAGGAGAGAAGCCGTATAGCTGTGATCAGTGTGGGAAGAGCTTCAGTCGATCAGGAGACCTGACTACACACCAACGCATACACACAGGAGAGAAGCCTTATAGCTGTTATCATTGTGGGAAGAGCTTCAGTCGAACAGGAGACCTGACTACACACCAACGCATACACACAGGAGAGAAGCCTTATAGCTGTGATCAGTGTGGGAAGAGCTTCAATCAATCAGGACACCTGACTACACACCAACACATACACACAAGAGAGAAGCCTTATAGCTGTGATCAGTGTGGGAAGAATTTTGTTCGAGATTCCAATCTGATTGCACACCAACGCATACACACAGGAGCGAAGCCTTATAGCTGTGATCAGTGTGGGAAAAGCTTCAATCAGTCAGGACACCTGACTACACACCAACGCATACACACAGGAGAAAAGCCTTATAGCTGTGATCATTGTGGGAAGAGCTTCAGTCGAACAGGAGACCTGACTATACACCAACGCATACACACAGGAGAGAAGCCTTATAGCTGTGATCAGTGTGGGAAGAGCTTCAATCAATCAGGACACCTGACTATACACCAACGCATACACACAGGAGAGAAGCCTTATAGCTGTGATCAGTGTGGGAAGAGTTTTGCTCTCGATTTCACCCTGACTACACACCAGCGAATACACACTGGAGAGAAACCTTACTCCTGTCTATGTGGAAAGAGCTTTGTTCAGTCAGGATCACTGAAAAAACACCAGGATGCACAAATGTGTAGTTTTTTATCTCCCTCCTCTCTGGCACCAGTTTCAGATCTCTAAATGAAGTTTCAATAGGAAACATATTGGAAACAGTCATCCATCTCCCATTCTCTAACAGTTTACTAAGTCTGGTTACCATGGTAACCTGTGTAGCATAATATGCAGCTCTGGATCCATATGTATCAAGTGTCTTGGAGTAGAAGTTCTGTATCTTATTTCATTAACTCCTATTGTCCATTAAATAATGTAGAATAATGTTTCAACAATTGTAGGTTCATATTAATGTGTGAAGGAAATGTTGTCTGAAGAGAGAGCCTTGAATTGTACATCTTGTCTCATACAATTATTGGTTCCTTTAGGTGCTGGGTAAAGATGTGAGGGGGAGATGGTCATGACCCCCCTCAGACCTTTTAGCAGAATATGTTCTATAAGTTAAGATAGGAGACAGTGCCAGTCACATGCAGGAACCAAACGTCAGTGGTGAATTAATTATGAATAATGTAAATCATGCAAATATAACTTGTCTGTGTAAGCAGTATATAAGAGAACGGGACTGCCCCGAAAGAGCTCCCGACCGTACTATGGTATTTTAAGTTTGTTGGAACTCTCCAGCTTCCTGATTAAAAAATAATTATTAATTTAAGTTTTACTTTGAGTCCCTGGTGTTCATTTCCATGACACATGTATTCAATACAAAAATACATTAAATCCATTGTCTTACGTGAAGGAGATGTCGCACTGCATGAGGCAAATGGTGGTCACACCAGATACTAACTACCTTTTTTTAAAGTATCTGAGACCAACAGATTCATATCAGTATTCCCAGTCATGGGAAATCCATAGATTAGGACCTAATTCATTTATAACAATTGACAGATTTTTTTTGTATGAACTGTAACTCAGTAAAATCTTAGAAATTGTTGTATCTGTGCTGTGAAGGGCTCAACAGTGGAACTGCTCTGCACATATCAACATCCAAGTTATCATGTGGTCTCAGAACCAAACTGGTATATACAAGAGAAATGTAATGAGGTGCCTAAAATCCTGAGCTCGGTCCAGAGTATGCAGGTCGTGCTGAGTACCTTGGGACTAAAGAGAAAGACTGCACCCTGAGAATCACAGACCTGAGAGAGAGAGATTCAGCTGAGTACAAGTTCAGATTTAAAACACAGTATGCAGAATGGGGGTACAGCTTCCCTGGAACAACTCTGACTGTCACAGGTAATATATCATATCTACTTCTTCTACTACTACAACTGCTAATACAGGTAATATATAATATCTACAGGTAATATACTGTATATCTACAGGTAATATATCATGTCTACAGGTAATATCATATCTAAAGGTAATATATAATATTTACAGATAATATATAATATCTACAGGTAATATTACACAAACAGTTTAAGATATGGAGTCTTGGTCTATGGCACAGAGTACTGACAAAGGGATGTTTCTACACCTAATTTCAGGTCTGCAGGTGAAGGTGACTCCAGCCACAGAGAAAGGGATTCTGACACTGACCTGTAGCACCACCTGTACTCTGACTGACGACCCCACATACATCTGGTACAAGAACGGACAATTTCTCACCAACCCAAACACCCAAGATAACTACCTCTACCTAGACCAAGTCAGCAGTGAGGATGCAGGCAGATACTCATGTACAGTAGAAGGCTACAATAATCTCCATTCTCCTGTATTGTCTGTGGGGGAACAATCATCTTTGAAGGAAGCAGCTGTAGGAATCATAGTGGTGGTTCTGGTTCTCATCCTCTGTCTCTCTGGCTTCATGTGGTTCAGGTGAGTGAGAAGAATGTACCTTTTTTTACATTCTGTTTTTAAATCATTAATCTAAATATTGAACTTGATTTTAATTGACTCATTCATTCATCCAGTAATTTGTTTATTAATTCCTTTATTTACAAAATAGGAAGAAGGCGTCCATATCTACCTCTGACAAGAGACAGGGTAGACACAGCAGAGAATGGACAGGTGAGTCTGTTGGAATCAGCTGACTGAGAACTCTGTGTGTGCATCATCCTTAGCGGCGTTGGCAGAAAGTGGATGTTTCTATTTTTCAGGGATAAAGTATTTTCAACCTAACTTTAGTTTCCCCTGAACAACGGAAGTGGGCACTCCGCTCAGGCGTCTTTTGCTGCCAATGACTGTGGTATTAATTTACTTCTCACTCCTCATGTTATCTGTCCTCTCTCTCCATCAGGGAGACTCTAGTCCAATGTATGACAACATCTCAGGCATGGCCATGACCCCTACTGCATCACAGACAGCGGCCACATACGACCAGGATGATGTTCACTATGCCAGTGTCCATCACAAAAACCAGGATGTGCCTCTGTACTTTACCGTCCAACTGCTTCAGCCACAGAAACAGGATGTCCAGTACGCTGCTGTGAAATTCAACCACCCCAGTGCTACTCAATAGACTGTTTTTCAGTCAGATTGATAGTTGTTGTGTTGAGGTGCCAGTAGAGAGTGCTGTGGTACAGTACACTGGAAACACCAGGTTTTAGTGTAGCTGGTGAGACATACAGAAGTACAGAGAAACCACAGGCCTCTTAGTATGGTCAAATTATGTTGCATTTGTTTTAAAGTATTCTAATGGGGATATTTTCCAACATTCCTTATTTTATAA
Source organism: Salvelinus fontinalis (assembly GCF_029448725.1). Lineage (NCBI taxonomy): Eukaryota > Metazoa > Chordata > Actinopteri > Salmoniformes > Salmonidae > Salvelinus > Salvelinus fontinalis. The sequence continues at coordinate 9,920,123 of NC_074704.1, forward strand.
TAAGTGTGCTCCAAAAAGATGTTCACATATTGTTTATAAGCCATTTACTGACGTGTCGGTTGCCAGGAAGACGCATCATGAGGACAGGAAGCCGGCTGTGCATCAACATCTTAGCCCCTCAGTACATCTAGTTGGTCAGCCACAGAACTCACACTCTGTTTCACATGGCCAGTAAGGTCACCTACTAAACTCCTCTCTTCACTCTGTAATACTCTTGATAATAGCTCATACCTTATTATTCTACTACTTCTTGGTGATTTGTTTTGTAGAACGAATGTTTGCATGTAAATCTCATTGTAACATATTTTGTTTAGCATTTATTTTACCATATTTGTTTTTTTCTAGCATATAATGCAAAAAATAAAGTATTTGTTATTTGCCCAGAACAGCTTAATTCCAATACCAGGTGTAATCTATTCTGCAATTGTAACTATCTTGCTCCTCTCCTTTGCTATTCAATCTTTAGTCATCTACTCTGTTAACTGGGGCACAGATCTCTAGGCCGATGTGACATCATTAGTTATCTTGCATCAAGCCTTTTGGGGTTTTAGTCCCTTGTATAGTTATTATTATTAATAATAATAATATAAGTTGACTGAGTTATGCATGTTAATGTCTTGAAGTAGCTTTCTAGTGTTTCCAGATTTCTATCAAATATGCGCTATAATTAACAACATGAGTGAAATCGTTTTCCCATTGAAAAATTGTAATAAAGTATGTTAAAAAGCAGCTTTTCTGTGTTGGAATGGTGTGGGCGTACCCCAACAATAGAATGGTGTGGGCGTACCCCAACAATAGAATGGTGTGGGCGTACCCCAACAATAGAATGGTGTGGGCGTACCCCAACAATAGAATGGTGTGGGCGTACCCCAACAATAGAATGGTGTGGGCGTACCCCAACAATAGAATGGTGTGGGCGTACCCCAACAATAGAATGGTGTGGGCGTACCCCATTTTTGGGGGTTTGAGTTAACAGATAAGTAAACAACATTATTTGGGTATGAGTTAACAGATAAGTAAACAACATTATTTGGGTATGAGTTAACAGATAAGTAAACAACATTATTTGGGTTTGAGTTAACAGATAAGTAAATAACATTATTTGGGTATGAGTCAACAGATAAGTAAATAACATTATTTGGGTATGAGTTAACAGATAAGTAAACAACATTATTTGGGTATGAGTTAACAGATAAGTAAACAACATTATTTGGGTATGAGTTAACAGATAAGTAAACAACATTATTTGGGTTTGAGTTAACAGATAAGTAAACAACATTATTTGGGTATGAGTTAACAGATGAGTAAACAACACTATTTGGTTGTGGAGTAACAGATGAGAAAACAACATTATTTGGGCATGAGTTAAAAGAATATCAACTTTTAAAAGTGAGATTTTCACTGGACAGTTACTTTAAAGAGGAAGGAGAAGACAGTTCTTTATGAAATAAAATGTGTTTTTTATGTTACATACACCAAATAGGTGCAGTGAAATGTGTTGTTTTACAGAGCCAGTCATAGTAGTACAGCGCCCATCAGCTACTGTCTAGTGTTCTGACACTGTTTCTTCGCACCTTAGCAGACATACGCACGCACGCACGCACGCACGCACGCACACACACACACACACACACACACACACACACACACACACACACACACACACACACACACACACACACACACACACACACACACACACACACACACACACACACACACACACTGCACAATTGAAACACTTCTCTCCCCCCCCCCTTCCCCTAAACACATGTAAATATTGGACTATAAAGTGTCCTCCTGTATTATACCTATGCTACAATGTTTATTCTATTCTACTGAGACATTTACTTTATGTTTGTATTGTTATCTTTCAGGTCTTATTGTTGCATTGTCAAGAAGGGACCTGCCAGTAAGCATTTAGTTGGACAGTGTATCCTGTACATACAGTTGAAGTCGGAAGTTTACATACACTTAGGTTGGAGTCATTAAAACTCGTTTTAAAAATGGTGTCATGGCTTTAGAAGCTTTCGATAGGCAAATTGACATCATTTGAGTTAATTGGAGGTGTACCTGTGGATGTATTTCAAGGCCTACCTTCAAACTCAGTGCCTCTTCGCTTGACATCATGAGAAAATCTAAAGAAATCAGCCAAGACCTCAGAAAAAGAAAAAAAAAAGTCTGGTTCATCCTTGGGAGCAATTTCCAAACGCCTGAAGGTACCACATTCATCTGTACAAACAATAATATTCAAGTATAAACACCATGGGACCACGCAGCCGTCAAACCGCTCAGGAAGGAGACGCGTTCTGTCTCCTAGAGATGAACGTACTTTCGTGCGAAAAGTGCAAATCAATCCCAGAACAACAGCAAAGGACCATGTGAAGATGCTGGAGGAAACAGGTACAAAAGTATCTATATCCACAGTAAAACGAGTCCTATATCGACATAACCTGAAAGGCCTCTCATCAAGGAAGAAGCCACTGCTCCAAAACCGTCATAAAAAAATCCAGACTACCGTTTGCAACTGCACATTGGGACAAAGATCGTACTTTTTGGAGAAATGTCCTCTGGTCTGATGAAACAAAAATAGAACTGTTTGGCCATAATGACCATCCTTATGTTTGGAGGAAAAAGGGGGAGGCTTGCAAGCCGGAGAACACCATCCCAAACGTGAAGCACGGGGGTGGCAGCATCATGTTGTGGGGGTGCTTTGCTGCAGGAGGGACTGGTGCACTTCACAAAATAGATGGCATCAGGAGGCAGTACAATTATGTGGATATATTGCAGCAACATCTCAAGACATCAGTCAGGAAGTTAATGCTTGGTCGCAAATGGGTCTTCCAAATGGACAATGACCCCAAGTATACTTCCAAAGTTGTGGCAAAATGGCTTAAGGACAACAAATTCAAGGTATTGGAGTGGCCATCACAAAGCCCTGACCTCAATCCAATAGAACACTTGTAGCAGAACTGAAAAAGCATGTGCGAGCAAGGAGGCCTATAAACCTGACTCAGTTACACCAGCTCTGTCAGGAGGAGCGGGCCAAAATTCACCCAACTTATTGTGGGAAGCTTGTGGAAGGCTACCCGAAACGTTTGACCCAAGTTAAACAATTTAAAGGCAATGCTACCAAATACTAATTGAGTGTATGTACACTTCTGACCCACTGGGAATGTGATGACAGAAATAAAAGCTGAAATAAATCATTCTCTCTACTATTATTCTGACATTTCACATTCTTAAAATAAAGTGGTGATCCTAACTGACCTGAGACAGGGAATTGTTACTAGGATTAAATGTCAGGAATTGTGAAAAACTGAGTTTAAATGTATTTGGCTAAGGTGTATGTAAACTTCCAACTTCAACTGTAAATGTGATATGAGCAATGTAAGATATGTAAACATTTTTATGTGGCATTATTATATACAGTATATATTTTTGAAACTTTATTTAACTAGGCAAGTCAAATTTAGAGTGCATTGTTTAAAGTGACTAGTGATCCATTCATTAAAGTGGCCAGTGATTGGGTCTCAATGTAGGCAGCAGCCTCTCTGAGTTTGTGATTGCTGTATAGCAGTCTGATGGCCTTGAGATAGAAGCTGTTTTTCAGTCTCTCGGTCCCAGCTTTGATGTACCTGTACTGACCTCGCCTTCTGGATGGTAGCGATGTGAACAGGCAGTGGCTCGGGTGGTTGATGTCCTTGGTGATCTTTTTGGCCTTCCTGTGACATCGGGTGCTGTAGGTGTCATGGAGGGCAGGTAGTTTGCCCACGATGATGCGTTGTGTAGACCGCACCACCCTCTGGAGAGCCTTGCGGTTGAGGGCGGTGCAGTTGTCGTACAAGGCTGTGATATAGCCCGACAGGATGCTCTCGATTGTGTATCTGTAAAAGTTTGTCAGGGTTTTGGGTGACAAGACAAATTTCTTCAGCCTCCTGAGGTTGAAGAGGCACTGTTACGCCTTCTTCACCACGCTGTCTGTGTGGGTGGAACACTTCAGTGTACACAGAGGAACTTAAAACTTTCCACCTTCTCTACTGCTGTCCCTTCAATGTGGATAGGGGGGTGCTCCCTCTGCTGTTTCCTGAAGTCCACGATCATCTCCTTTGTTTTGTTGACGTTGAGTGAGAGGTTGTTTTCCTGACACCACACTCTGAGTGCCCTCACCTCCTCCCTGTAGGCTGTCTCATCGTTGTTGGTAATCAAGCCCACTACTGTTGTGTCGTCTGCAAACTTGATGATTGATTTGGAGGCGTGCATGGCCACGTAGTCGTGGGTGAACAGGGAGTACAGGAGGGGGCTGAGCACGCTCCCTCATGGGGCCCCAGTGTTGAGGGTCAGCGAAGTGGAGATGTTGTTTCCTACCTTCACCACCTGGGTCGTGTGGCGGATGAATCCGAATTAGTTGGGTAACATAGATAATTAAGATGTCTTATTTGCATAATATGCTTATGTGAGATACTTGCCATTAGAATGTATCCTTTTGGACTATAGTGTTGGCCGTTGCACTTTTCCCTCAGCTAGGGCTCAGTCACTTGGGGCTCAGAGAGGGGAGAGGTCAGGCTTGTCTTTCACATGTCCCTGGTGCTATGCAGAATATCAGAAAGGGAAGAGGACAGAATGGAACATTGTCTTCATATGTGACTAGAATAGACCTAGAAATAGTCTGTCTAAAATGGCATCCTATTCCCTATACGGTAACAGTCAAAAGTTTGGACACACCTAATCATTGTTACATCTGCCCCTGCCACTCCCTCTACTTCTCATCCTGTGTCCCCCTAAACTGCCGCCACTCCCCCAGTGCTCTTTCCCTCGCTCTCTCTGTGTGGGTGTATCTGATTGTGTGAGTGGAGACAGGTGTGCTGGAGTCAGAGCAGATCCCCACCAGCTGCAACCTGTTCCATAAATCAAGCCCTCTACTGTTTTCCCTAGCCTGACGCTGCTTTTCTCTCCGCTACAGTTCCGTCCACTCTGACTCTGGTCCCTGTCTCCAGTCCCTCATCTCATCAGTCCTGCTTCCCTGCCCTGGACCCCCGCTCTACTGCTTCCTTGGATTCCGCTCCGGACCTGCTTACCCTGTCCATACTCCTCTTGCCCCGGCCGCAGCCTCAGTTCTTGGTTCCCTGCTTCCCGCCCGAGCTCCCCCTGGCCTGCACCCTCCCCCCTGCTTTTCAATAAATACCTTGGTTACCTTATCCCTGTCTCCTCCTCTGAGTCTGCACATGGGTTCACCTGCTCCACACCGCGTAACACTCATTCAAGGGTTTTTCTTTTTTTGTAAAGAAAAGGAGGAGTGAGGATTGTTTGCATATGAAGGCTTATAATGGGGTATAATGGGTATAATGACAAACACTGCGGGTCACTAGTTTATAAATAGTCAAAGGACACACACAGGTGTCTATAATCACGGCTGGGTGTGGCCTGAAATCATTGGTTAATTCTCAGATATAAATAGAACATACAAAAAACATGAATGGATAGCATACAATCATAGATACAATCTGGCTACATAGGCCTACAAACATTTACAATGAATAGCAAAATCCCAATAATCACAAGAATGTCTTCAGATCAAAGTCTACGTTGAGGCCAAAGGGAGCAAGGGTCTTTAAATTAAAGATCCAGGCAGCCTCTCGTTTTAACAATAAATTGTTGAGGTCACTCCCTCTCCTAGGGAGGGTGACATGTTCAATGCCGATATAACGTAGGGACGAAATCGAGTGGTTCGCTTCCAAAAAGTGGGCCACAACTGGGTAAGTCAAGTTTTTGCACCTAATGGTGCTACGATGGGGATCGTCCCCACGCTGAAATGGTTAAGAAATCTACAAACTAAAGACCAATTATTCAGTCTGCAGCTGTTTAAGTACTTTAGTCTGGTAAACACAACCGATCGAACGACCAAATGGTACTCTGAAAGATCCATTCAGGAGAACTTCCTTATCTGACGTATCCAATACAACAGACACTATCCAGAGCCCGCTGAGAAAACTACAACCACGAAAGACCTTGGGACTTCTGTGGAACGCAACCAGAGACTTTTTATCGACTCCCTCCAGCAGATGGACCGGCGATCACAGAGAGAGACAACAAAGGCATACACTCGTAATTAATTGCAATTTCATTTCGAATGAGTGACTGTGCATGTTCAAAGTATTAGCATTTCCATGGGTGTAGTTATCAACTGTATGTCCGTGTTGTTTCTGACTTTCCCGCTCTTGAGCTGTCCCCACCCCTTTCCTTTGTCTACCAAGCCGTCATATCGGTTTAGTCCACTAGGGACTTTTCTTTCCATCATGCTAGTAACCAATGTATAACCTATCCTGTATGTTTAGGTAATTCTGTGTGATTATTTTGTTAGTAAATAAATAATTAAGCAAATTTGTATATTGCTGATTCATAATTTATGCTAGGGTTTGTGCAGATATCCAAAGGTTTGCGACATTCAGAAAATGACTGATGAGGTAATAATACATTAATAAGTGACTGTAATCGATAAGATATGAAAATATCTGAAGAGAGTTAAATTCGGGAAATAGTGACTCTTTAAACAACCTTTTCCCATGGTGCACCAACTTCCTAGTTAACCTCACTAGGGTATGTGGGACGGTAGCGTCCCACCTCGTCAACAGCCAGTGAAACTGCAGGGCGCCAAATTCAAAACAACAGAAATCCCATAATTAAAATTCCTCAAACATACATGTATTTTACACCATTTTAAAGATACACTTGTTGTAAATCCAGCCACAGTGTCCGATTTCAAAAAGGCTTTACGACGAAAGCACACCAAACGATTATGTTAGGTCAGAGGCAAGTCACAGAAAAACACAGCCATTTTTCCAGCCAAAGAGAGGAGTCACAAAAAGCAGAAATAGAGATAAAATGAATCACTAACCTTTGATGATCTTCATCAGATGACACTCATAGGACTTCATGTTACACAATACATGTATGTTTTGTTCGGTAAAGTTCATATCCAAAAATCTGAGTTTACATTGGCGCGTTATGTTCAATAGTTTCAAAACATCCGGTGATTTTGCAGAGAGCCACATCAATTTACAGAAATACTCATAATAAACATTGCTAAAAGATACAACTTTTATGCATGGAATTTTAGATCCACTTCTCCTTAATGCAACCGCTGTCAGATTTCAAAAAAACTTTACGGATTAAGCACACCATGCAATAATCTGAGTACAGTGCTCAGAGACCATCACAACCCAAACAGATATCCGCCATGTTGTGTAGTCAACAGAAGTCAGAAATAGCATTATAAATATTCAGTTACCATTGATGATCTTCATCAGAATGCACTCCCAGGAATCCCAGTTCCACAATAAATGTTTGTTTTGTTCAATAATGTCCATAATTTATGTCCAAATACCTCCTTTTTGTTCGTGCGTTTAGCCCAGTAATAAAAATTCATGAGGCGCGATCACTAGGTGCAGACGAAAAGTCAAAAAGTTCCGTTACAGTCCGTAGAAACATGTCAAACGATGTATAGAATCAATCTTTAGGGTGTTTTTAACATAAATCTTCAATAATGTTCCAACCGGAGAATTCCTTTGTCTTCAGAAATGCAATGGAACGCAAGCTAACTATCACGTGAACGTGCGTGGCCAGCTCGTGGCTCTCTGGCAGACCTCTGACTCAATCCCCTCTCATTCGCCCCCACTTCACAGTAGAAGCCTCAAACAAGGTTCTATAGACTGATGACATCTAGTGGAAGCATTAGGAAGTGCAATATGACCCAATAGACACTGTGTATTCGATAGGCAAAGAGTTGAAAAACTACAAACCTCAGATTTCCCACTTCCTGGTTGGATTCTTTCTCAGGTTTTTGCCTGCCATATGAGTTCTGTTATACTCACAGACATCATTCAAACAGTTTTAGAAACGCCAGAGTGTTTTCTATCAAAATCTACTAATTATATGCATATTCTAGCTTTTATGGCTGAGTAGCAGGTAGTTTAATTTGGGCACGCTTTTCATCCAAAATTCCCAATGTTGCCCCCTACCCTAGTGAAGTTAATTCATGTTTACGTGATTAGTTTAATCCGGTAATAATTACACATAGAGAATTTATTTGATATAACAGTCTCCACATTAATGAAAAATAGTCAGCCAACATTACGACAGAACTATCATGGTCCAAACACACCAGGACAGTCGTGAAGAGGGCACGACAACACCTTTTCCCCCTCAGGATACTGAAAAGATTTGTCATGGGTCCCCAGATCCTCCAAAAGTTCCACAGCTACACCATCGAAGGCATCCTGACTGGTTGCATCACCGCCTGGTATGGCAACTGCTCGGCGTCTGACTGTAAGGCGCTACAAATGGTAGCGCGTACGGCCCAGTACATCACTTGGGCCAAGCTTCCTGCCATCCAGGACCTAAATACTAGGCGGTGTCAGAGGATAGCCCAAAAAATTGTGGGACTCCAGTCACCTAAGTCATAGACGGTTTTCTCTGCTCTGGCACGGCAAGTGGTACCGAAGTGCCAAGTCTAGGACCAAAAGGCTCCTTAACAGCTTCTACCCTCAAGCCATAAGACTCCTGAATAATTAATCAAATGGCCACTGGACTATTTACACTGGACTATTTACATTGACACCCCCCCACCTCCATTTGTTTTGTACACTGCTGCTATTCACTGTTTATTATCTATGCATAGTCACTTCACCCCTACCTACATGTACAAATTACCTCGACTAACCTGTACCCCCACACATTGACTCGGTACCGGTACCCCTTGCATACAGACTCGTTATTGTTATTTTATTGTGTTACTTTTTTATTATTTTTACTTTAATTTTTTTGGTAAATATTTTCTTAACTCTTTCTTGAACTGCACTTTTGGTTAAGGGCTTGTAAGTAAGCATTTCACGGTAAGGTCTACACTTGTTGTATTCGGCGCATGTGACAAAAAGTTTTATTTGATTTATACCACCCTTAACTTGTCACAACACAACTGATTGGCAACACATTGAGGAAAGAAATTCCACAAATTCACTTTTAACAAGGCACACCTGTTAATTGAAATGCATTCCAGGTGACTACCTTATGAAGCTGGTTGAAAGACCCAATGCCATGACCGTGCAAAGCTGTCATCAAGGCAAAGGGTGGCTACTTTGAAGAATCTAAAACATATATATATTTTGGTTTGTTTAACACTTTTTTGGTTACTACATGATTTCATAGTTTTGATGTCTTCACCATTATTCTACAATGTATGAGTAGGTGTGTCCAAACTTTTCACTGGTACTGAATGTCAGTTGACATTTGTGAAGCAGCAATCCTCTAATAGTTAGAAGCCAAACAAATGATGCCAGAAACTCCAAATGTCCTTATGTCAGTTTTGTGGATTGCCGATGCAATGACGTCACACAATTCATCAACACCATGGTGATGCGCCAGGACAATTTCTTTTGACGGTTGAAGTGTTGTCGTCGAGTTGGCGTGGCAACACTACACTTTTAGAAAAAAAGGTGCTATCTAGAACCTTAAAGGGTTCTTTGACTTTCTCCATAAGATAACGCTTTGAAGAACCCTTTTCACTTCCACATAGAACCTTTTTGGTTCCAGGTAGAACCCTGGAAGAGTGTACCCTGCATGTGTCACAGGTGTAACCAAGGTCTTGTAATGAGTGACATCATCCTCGCCTCCTCCATGGCGGCTACACTGTCGCTCCTGGCGACGGCTCAAGGTTCTGAGCATGGTCGCTAGGCGACGGTCCAGGGCGGAGAGTTGCAGCTCGGAGAGGGGCCACTGGGAATAGAGGATCATGAAAAAGGAGGTCCCTCATGACATGACAGACTGTACTGGGGGCAGGGAGAGGAGACGCAGACAGAGACAGTGGGGTGGAGCAACGGATCCTAGAGAAGGAGAAAGAGAGCGAGAGAAATGGAGTGAAAGTTGATAAAGAGGAATAAATTATATTTTTCATTTATCATGTTGTCTCCTCTAGCTATATATATTCATGACAACACAACTCATTGCGTCTTAATGTTTAATTATGTACCATGTTATACCTGCAGCACTGATCCAGAGGTGTCAGGATAGAGGGTTCATCTTTTAGAGTGGGCTCCAAACCTGTAGTCCGCACACACAGTGTCAATGTTACATTCAACTGACGTTAGTTAAACCTGTAATCAGCACACAGACGGTGTCAATGCTAAAATCAACTAACGTTAGTTAAACCTGTAGTCAACACACACAGTGTTAAGAGTTACAATCAACTAACGTTAGTTAAACCTGTAGTCAGCATACAGACAGTGTCAATGTTACAATCAACTAACGTTCGTTAGCTAGCATTCGAGGGCTGACTGTTCTCAAATATTTGTGCAGTGTAAAAATAACATTTGGGTAATTTGTGTAGTCTGACTACTGCAGTAGGCTACTGCGTGTCCATGTGATAGCTAACAGCAAAAACCCAGACGAGAAAAACGTGAAAGCATCCAGGCAGCAGAGATGAGCTCGTCATTAGTTCTCTAACGTTAGCTATATTGTAGCTATAAAGCATTATGTTTATTGTTATTTTGAAATAACATCTTTCTTTTATTGTATACAAGTTATATACATAGACAGAAGGGAGTTAGTTATAAATACAGTATATTTGGCTGTAGTTTAGTTTAGAAGACTTAAGTAAAAATACTTTAAAGTGCTACTTAAGTAGTTTTTTGGTGGGAATCTGTACTTTACTTAAGTATTTATATATTTCACAACTTTTACTTTCACTTCACTACATTCCTAAAGAAAAGTATATACTTTTTACTCCATACATTTTCCCTGACACTCAAAAGTACATTTTGAATGCTAAGCAGTACAGAAAATGGTTCAATTCACACACTTATCAAGAAAACATCCCCGGTCATCCCTACTTGATCTGATCTGGCAGACTCACTAAACACAAATGTTTTGTTTGTAAATTATGTCTGAGTGTTGGAGTGTGCCCCTGCCTATCTGTAAATTTAAAAAACAAGAACATTTTGCCGTCTGGTTTGCTTAGTATAAGGACATTTTAATTATTCATACTTTTACTTTTAATACTTAAGTATATTTGAGCAATTACATTTATTTTGATACATAAGTATATTTAAAACCAAATACTTTTAAAATTCTACTTGAGTAAAAGTCTAACTTTTCACTTTTACTTGTCATTTTCTATTACTATATCTTTACTTTGACTCAAGTATGACAATTGGGTACTTTTTCCACCACTGGACTTACGTTTATTTTTGACAGGAGAATTACTTGTGAATTAGGTTTGATGCACCCATTGCAAAGACTTGCATAAACAGCTCTTTGTCCTATGTGTGCTGGTAGTGTACAGTAGCTGTCATTATAGCACCAGCCAAAGACCGGAAGTAGTAATTCTCAGACACCCCTCAGGAGAGGCCTATTCAGAAACTCCCTCTTTGCGCATGTGTTCCAAGTTACTGCCAGGCAAGGGTAGACGACAGCAGACAACAAGATTCTTAGCGAAAGCGTTGAACGTTTTCTTGACTTTACTCGACTTTTATAGATCACGTAAAATGTTATCCAGGAACTTTCTGAAGTAATATTAGGATACATGAGACGATTATTTGTCCAAACTTAATTCCGTTTTGATATTGAAGTAGATGTTTGATTACTCTGGTCTAGGGCCGCATCAGTTGCACCCTTGGGATCGAATTTTCTCTACGCAATTCTCTAGTCATTATCTCTACACTACAACAAAGTAGTACTGTACTGTAGCCTACAACATTTCATTCCATACAAAGAAACAATAGCTTCCACAATGGATCGAGTAAGTCTATATGCCTGCTGTGTTGTACAAAATGTCTAGGACTAGTTTTCATCGTCTTTGATCCTCCACTTCCTGTGCTCGGTTTAAACTTATCAACAAAAAAAACATGGTAAAACTTGTTGGGATTTTTTTTCTTCGTCAAAGTAGCCTACTACTATATCATGTTTAGGAATCTGTGACTATCAACCAATTATCTCTCCTTCCTCACAGTGTTCATAGTCCTTCACTGATTTCGAACACATTATCCATTATTTGACCAAATACTCAAGTTGCCGCTCTAACAAAAAATAAATGTCTTCAAAAATGGAAGGCAATCGGTAAAGAGGCAAGATCAGGTGGGACCATTATAGCCAATGAGAGGGCAGACATGCGTGTTTCCACAGCCTCATGCGTCTATATAGCATTTTCATTTATTTAAGGTTAGGCATAGAGCTAGAAGTGTTGTTAAGGTTAAAATCACATTTTAATAAGATCAATTGTAGTAATGGGCGTGGTTTATGGCTTTGTTTGCGGTAACTAGTGACGTCCAGGCACTACTCCCATATGAAGTGTCCTACTTTTAGACTCCTAACAACCTGATCTTTACGAAATGTATATTTGATCAAATAAGGCAGAAGCCAGATTTTGGGCCAATTTATTTGTCTTGCTTCACCTCTTCATCTCTGTTTGAAAGGAAATGACTGGTATGAAATATATGGTGGAAACTAGCCCATTCCTCCACCAATCCAATGCTCTTAGATTTGTGGGTTGTAGTGAACGATTCAACATTTGAGGAAAAAGGGGATATTCGAGGGATGCACCCGAATCAGAGGTTTAGACTAAATTAATACAATATTTGGTTTAATGTTAATCTATGTTGAATACTTCCAACAGGACAAATCTAGCCCGTTCCCCTCCACCCTCCAGGAGACAACAGGTCGATCGCCTCCCTGTACTTTACTGTTGGGTCTGGTGGATCTGGTCGTCTGCAGGAAAACACCAGGGCAGAGTGGAACTGAGAGAGGAGAAGAGGAACATGGAGATTTGATTTCATTAAGTAAGAACCATGGTGTGGATTAGACTACAGTCCGCTTCTGTAACAATTTAATTGATTAATTATATATTTTTGAAAATATCTGGTCGTTCCAACCAATTTTAAGAAGTGTACCTTGGTTAAAAAAAAAAAAAAGTTTGATTTCACATCATTTCAACATTCTGTCATGTCATAAAGAGCACGTGTTCAACTTAATAAAATACATGTTTTGCCATCTCAAGAGGTTTAATGAAAAATAAATACTATAGTAATAGCCAATGTGTCAAATAAAGTAACAGGGTTGACCGTAACAGGGGACTAGTGAAACCAACAAAAACACTACATTGTTAAAATAGTCCTTTAAATCAGCCATGAATCTGCTTGTGACCGGGGGAATGGAAGCTAGTATTGTGCAACAGGGAGTACTAATTGAATGCAATCTTAACAAAAAAAGTTTTTGTTAAAACATTTCTAGCATGTCTGTGTCTGGATAGAAAGGTTGAGATGCTCAGTTTTCCACCACAAAACAGCAGAGAATTATCAAAAAGAGTAGAACCAGCTCACCGGGTTTTACTCTGATTTGACTACTAGATGTTCAGTGTTTCTTATGTAAAAAAATAAATTAAATCACTATTTTGTTTTCAAAGAATAGTTTCACCATATTAAAAGAAGAGTTAAGTTCATGTAACAGGGTTGACCTTAAAATGAGGGACAGATGTAAATGAATCACTAACCACATGAAATAAATAATGTTCAGAAATTACTGTTAAAGTAACCAAATAAATAGGGCTTTACATGCATGCTGTTGTGTCTTTGGCATCATTAAACTGAAGATTAATCTTTATCAAAAATTCTCTGTAATTATTATTACGTGATTAAACTACTTAATCATGTAACTGTAATTAACTAGGAGGTCGGGGCACCAAGGAAAATATTCAGATTACAAAGTTATAATTTTCCTAATATAACTTTCAGATATTTTAATATCTGATCACTTAGTCTTCTGATTAATGAATTATTCTTTACCTCATGTTAGTCTCATTTCAAACGTCGTAAATTGTTGGTTATCTGCACGAACCCGGTCTTCACTATGAGTCATCCATATGTAACGGATGTGAAATGGCTAGCTAGTTAGCGGGTACGCGCTACTAGCGTTTCAATCAGTTACGTCACTTGCTCTGAAACCTAGAAGTAGTGTTGCACCTTGCTCTGCAAGAGCCGTGGCTTTTGTGGAGCGATGGGTAACGACGCTTCGTGGGTGACTGTTGTTGATGTGTGCAGAGGGTCCCTGGTTCGCGCCCGTGTCGGGGCGAGGGGACGGTTTAAAGTTATACTGTTACATTGATGCTGTTGACCCGGATCACTGGTTGCTGCGGAAAAGGAGGAGGTTGAAAGGGGGGTGAGTGTAACGGATGTGAAATGGCTAGCTAGTTAGCGGGTACGCGCTACTAGCGTTTCAATCAGTTACGTCACTTGCTCTGAAACCTAGAAGTAGTGTTGCACCTTGCTCTGCAAGGGCCGCGGCTTTTGTGGAGCGATGGGTAGCGATGCTTCGTGGGCGACTGTTGTTGATGTGTGCAGAAGGTCCCTGGTTCGCGCCCGTGTCGGGGCGAGGGGACGGTTTAAAGTTATACTGTTACACATACATCAATTGTCTTAAAACAATTTATTTACTAACTAAGTACTCACAGAAATGCATCACACAAACAAACAAAGTAGATATGGTTACAAAGAAATGATAGCGGATGTGCCCTAGTGGGCTAAACCGGCATGGCGGCTTGTTAGACAAAAGGGGAGTGGGGGTCAGCTGAGAAGACACTACAGAGTTGATGATTATAACAATTGAAATGCTAATCCTTTGCACATGAACGCTCACTCATTCTGGAATAATTGCAATCAATATATATATTTACGCTCAGTGAGTCGTCGGGATCTTGTTTCTGTTGGAGAGTTTGTCCGCCCTCTCTTTCTCTTTGTCGTCGTTAGGATGGATAGTTCAGAGTGACATTCATTCATGTCGTTATAGAATAGATGTTTCGGCGGTTATCGGTCTTCGCGTTCAATGATACCGAATTCTTAGCTGCAGACTAGTAATTAATATCAAAGACTTGTTCTTATTCTGTCGGTATCGATAGTCTAAGAGTTTAACCAAGTGGTATGGTTAAAACATTCAGCAATCTACGTAAACCTTATTTCCCTCTGTGATAGAGGTACTGGTCTGGTCTCAAACCTTGGCCCTCTCGTGGAAATCGAGGTAGGCTGGTCTGGTGATAGAAAACCCAGGTGGGGGTTTTATTCGGAACATAGAAAAGGGCTGTCTCATGACGCCAGGTCCTGTCTGTGCCCCTGGGGGCGTGCCAATGACTTAGTGAAACTTTAAACAGAAATACAATTCTCTCACAAAAACATCATTACATAGCATCACATAATTTCACAAATAGTTTAATCTTTACTCATTCATTTTGTACAACAATTAGATGTAAGCCTCATAACTGAGACTGTTGAATAAACAGCGTTATGGTAATGTGGCGGTATTGTCTCTCATGAGTTTCACAAAATTGTACCAAACAGACCAGTTTGTAGCTCGTTACATCACCGATCTTTTATACATTCTTCAGAACACGAATATTGTTCGGACCTCAAGTTCTGTGAGGTGGAAGAAATTCCTTTGTTCTCTCTATACTGTCTGGCCATGAGGCAGGATTCTCCTCCAGGAATTTACGACCTGAGGTCGCACCAGCCTGGGTGTAGGAGAGACAAGACAGAGGGGGATGGTGCAGAGGGAGGGGGAATAGTGCTCGCTGTACCCAAAGAGGGCAACGTCATGACAACGCTAATCATTTCCTATTAAACTGATTATGGCAGTAGGTCGAGTATGGCATTAGTCATGTAAACACCTTACTCTGCTTATCTTAATTGGTGTAAGGTCATAACCGAAGTAAGGATACGCCTTTAAAAATACCTGGTTTTCTGAGAAATCTTTAGAATGGACATGTAAACACTTTAATCAGAGTTATAGAGGTGTATTTAATCTGTGCATGTTCTAACACAAGCAGCGCAAACAAACTTCTTTTGACCGAGTGCAGTGAGTTCAAGAAAAACTGAAAGTATGCAGCTTAGAAATAGTTTTCACATACATACTTATATTTTTTATAAAAAATAAAATAAAAATAATTATTTAGGGGTGGATCAGCTTAATACTGCAGAAAGAATGTTGCTTCATTTCCAATCCCCCATATTTTTTTGGTAAATATATATATCCATACACGCATGCATACATATACACAAATTACTTAAAAATCATACAATGTGATTTTCTGGATTTTTGTTTTAGATTCCGTCTCTCACAGTTGAAGTGTACCTATGATAAAAATTACATACCTCTACATGCTTTGTAAGTAGGGAAACCTGCAAAATCGGCAGTGTATCAAATACTTGTTCTCCCCACTGTATACACCATTATATTAGTTGCTAGAATTTTGTATAGTAAATTAAATGTATAAAACTCGAAGTTTTGAATCCTGCGTTGTTTTGCGTATCAATTCATAAACCATGTGTCATGGAATGGGTACATCGAAAATCTCTTCCCAACTATTTTGCAATTTATATGGCACAGCTGTCAGTTTTTTGGTCCTTAAATGAAATTGGTATATGTTTTTATTTATCACACTTTTCTTTAACCATTTATGTTCTTTAATACAGGGCCGACATACAAGTTCCTTACTTTTTTCCCCTTCTACTTGCCTCTTCCATTTTTGTGGTAATGCTGCAATTAATTGGTTGTAATTTTGGGTAGAGCAGACATTTCCATATGTCTGTGTTAGCTGCATGTGTGACAACTCCACCAGTCCTATTTATGATATCATTCACTAAAATTATACCTTTTTAAAAAATGTATTCGATAAATACCGTTTTTTTAATCAATTAGTATATTTGAATTTAACCACAATATTTGTTGTACTATTTGTTCCGTCCTTTCAGGTGGATTAAACTGAAATTGCAACCAACTTTCTAAGGCTTGTTTAAAAAATAAAGATATTTTGGAGATTATTTCCTTTTCAAACAACCGAAAGTGAGCAGGTGTAATCTGAATACAGGGAAAAAGGCCCTTCTTGAACAGGATGAGACATTCGTACCAATTTACTAGAGAACCAGTTTGGATTTAAGTATAACTTTTGTATGACTGATGCCTTTAGTGAGAGGTCTAATGCTTTAATATTTAATAATTTCTGCCTTCCGAGTTCATATTTGTTATATAAATAGGCCCTTTTAATTTTATCTGGCTTGCCGTTCCAAATAAAATTGAATATTTTTTGTTCATATAATTTAAAAAGCAGGTCACTAGGTGTAGGCAAAACCATAAGCAAATAGGTAAACTGGTCCCGTGTGGCTCAGTTGGTAGAGCATGGCGCTTGCAACGCCAGGGTTGTGGGTTCATTCCCCACGGGGGGACCAGGATGAATATGTATGAACTTTCCAATTTGTAAGTCGCTTAATTTTACATTATTATTAGGGGGAAAATCCATACAATTAGTTTCAGTTAGTGGAGATGGAGGAGCCTGAAACGAAAACATATTCTTAAGGTACTTTACTTCCTCTTTCAAAATATCATTTGGTGAATCATGCGTGACACCATCATTTGTAACAAGTTTTAATTAAAAAAAATTGATAGCATTTCTATATTGAAGATTGAAAACTAATTGGTGCATTTTTCCCCATATTCCATCCAGTTCGTTTTATTTTTTATAATATATTACACTGGATCTTTCTTGAATAAGTCCCTCCATTTCTTTTTGTTTTTCCTCTAACTTATTCCGTGCCTCTATGGTACCGTTTTTATTGCTATCTAACTGTACTGTTAGTCCTTCAATTTCCTTTCTTAATATGGACTCTTTTGATCTAAATTGCTTTTGTTTTATAGATGAGTACTGAATTGCATTGCCTCTAAAGGCACACTTAAAAGTGTCCCATACAATACGAGGATCTGCTGTACCTATGTTATGTCTGAAAAAGTCAGTTATAAATTCTTCTGTCCTAGTTCTAAACAATTTATCATCTAGTAGGCTTTGATTAAATTTCCAATATCCTCGCCCACGTGGAAATTCTGTAAGAGTAATATATATGGCAATTATGTGAGGATCGACCACATTCTGTCCTCTATCAACACTTTTTAAACTTTTGGTGGCAGAGAGAATGGTATAAGAAAGTAGTCAAGACGACTAGTTTGACTAAGCCTCCGCCATGTATATCTCACTAGGTCAGGGTATTTAAATCAAATCAAGTTTATTTTATATAGCCCTTCGTACATCAGCTAATATCTCGAAGTGCTGTACAGAGTCTCCATACATCTACTACTTCCAATATATCCATGACATTCATGATTTCCTTAAGTGCCTGAGGGTGATAGTTTGTAGTGTGATTTCCTTTCCGGTCCATAGAGGTATTTAAGACCGTATTAAAATCTCCCACCATAATAATAGTCTAGTGTTGCTTGTAGAGTTGATAAATTCTTATATATATTTTCAAAGAAGCTTGGATCATCATTATTCGGACCGTATAGGTTAATAAGCCATATCTGTTTATTGTCCAATATCATATTTAAAATAATCCATCTACATTGAGGATCTGTTTGGACAATTTGCACATTTGGATCAAAATTATTGTTAATTAAAACCATCACCCCTTTTGAATTTCTTTGCCCATGGGAGAAATATATTTCGCCCCCCCAGTTCTTTTTCCACAAAACTTCATCTAAAACTGTTGAATGGGTTTCCTATAAACAATAGATATTATATTCCTTCTCTTTTAGCCAGGTAAATACTGATCGTCTTTTCTTATTATCTGCTAGGCCATTACAATTGTAACTGGCTATACTTATTTCACCACTTACCATAATGAGACACAACTTTCAATTATTTTTATCAAAATATATGTTTGTAAACGTACCATTAAAAAGTAACATGATGATTGAGTGTCTATATAGCTGTACCATGATATTTGCATTTCTACTAAGTAAACCTCCAATTGGTCCCTACTATTCCACGCGCTAAAAGCCCTCATCCCGAGTTGGATTGTCATCCCAATGCCCGGCAGACCACCCTCGACCCCCTGTATCCCATAGCCCTGAACCGACTGGGATCCATCCTTTGAAAAGAGCACATACACACTTTATTTGTCCAAACTCAGAATCTAATATGCTTTAAAAATGACATGGGCGCTGTTGTAGAAAGTTTATTTTGATTGCCTACTTTTTTCATTTATCAAAGTCACATCAGGTAGCCTGATTTCAGATGTGTCCATGTAAACAGGTTTATTAGGGAAATTGTTCTTCTTTCCAAGCATGTCAACGTTTAAATCGAACTCCTATACTAATTGACTATTCACAATAATCATATTATTCTGCGCTTGTAACCGTACTCAAAATGCTGAAATGTCACTTCAGAAAATCTTTATTCGTATTAAAAATCGGATTAATCGAATTCTCCAAGTGTTCTGTATTAAAGGGCACTTTATTTAATATAACAGAGATTTAAAATTGAATATTGGTGCACACTGGAAAAATATCTAACGGACACAAAAGGCATTCATTTCATGTAATGCCCAATCTGTTTATGGACCCATATTTGCAAAACCAAACTATTCAATGTCTTTGTTTCACAGGGAACATCCCTAATCGTTGCTCTCTAAGTGGGAGGGGCTTATCATCTGGGGAGCCTCAACAACATGATGCTGACAAGAAAGAAAAGAGTCTCTCCAGATCAGAACACCTCAAGAAACACCAGCAGAGACTTATAAGGAAGAAACCTCACCACAGCTGCTCTGACTGTGGGAAAAGTTTTGCTAAAGAGAAGGATTTGATAATTCACAAACAGATTCACACCGGAAAGAAACCGTACCACTGCTCGCAGTTTGGGAAGAGTTTCCCTGCATCTAAAACCTTAAAATCTCATCAGATAATTCATACAGGGGAGAGACCTTACACCTGCTTTGACTGTGGGAAATACTTAACTCAATCAGGAGACCTGACTACACACCAGTGCATACACACAGGAGAGAAGCCTTATAGCTGTGATCAGTGTGGGAAGAATTTCTATACGTCAGGACACCTGACTACCCACCAACGCATACACACAGGAGAGAAGCCTTATAGCTGTGATCAGTGTGGGAAGAGCTTCAATAATTCAGGAAACCTGACGAAACACCAACGCATACACACAGGAGAGAAGCCTTATAGCTGTAATCAGTGTGGGAAGAATTTCTATACGCCAGGACACCTGACTACCCACCAACGCATACACACAGGAGAGAAGCCTTATAGCTGTGATCAGTGTGGGAAGAGCTTCAATAATTCAGGATCCCTGATTACACACCAACGCATACACACAGGAGAGAAGCCTTATAGCTGTGATCAGTGTGGGAAGAGCTTCAATCAATCAGGACACCTGATTAGACACCAACGCATACACACAGGAGAGAAGCCTTATAGCTGTGATCAGTGTGGGAAGAGCTTCAATCATTCAGGACACCTGACTAGACACCAACGCATACACACAGGAGAGAAGCCTTATAGCTGTGATCAGTGTGGGAAGAGCTTCAATAATTCAGGATCCCTGATTACACACCAACGCATACACACAGGAGAGAAGCCTTATAGCTGTGATCAGTGTGGGAAGAGCTTCAATTATTCAGGATCCCTGACTATACACCAACGCATACACACTGGAGAGAAGCCTTATAGCTGTGATCAGTGTGGGAAGAGCTTCAATTATTCAGGATCCCTGACTATACACCAACGCATACACACTGGAGAGAAGCCTTATAGCTGTGATCAGTGTGGGAAGAGCTTCAATTATTCAGGAGTTCTGACTATACACCAACGCATACACACTGGAGAGAAGCCTTATAGCTGTGATCAGTGTGGGAAGAGCTTCAATTATTCAGGAGCCCTGACTACACACCAACACATACACACAGGAGAGAAGCCTTATAGCTGTGATCAGTGTGGGAAGAGGTTCAATCGTTCAGGATACCTGACATCACACCAGCGAATACACACAGGAGAGAAGCCTTACTCCTGTCTATGTGGAAAGAGCTTTGCTCATTCAGCATCACTGAAAAAACACCATAAATCACAAACATGTTTTCTTTCATATCCATCCTCTCTGCCACCGGTTCCAGATCCCTCAATAAAGTTTAAATAGAAAACATATTGTAAAGAGTCATCCATCTCCCATTCTCAAGTGTCTTGGAGTAGGAGTGCTGTGTGTGTGTGGTGGGGTGGGGGTGTTCAGAGCTGTATCTTATTTCAGTAACTCCTATTAACTCTTACTACCTGTCAGGGCAAGGAGATTGAGGTTGTAACCTCATATAAATATCTTGGAATTCTAATTGATGACGGCCTCTCTTTTAAATTGCATATTCAACAACTTACAAAACAATTGAAGCTGAAATTGGGTTTTTATTTTAGGAATAAGGCCTGTTTTTCTTTTGAAGCCAGAAGGAGGCTAGTATCAGCTACATTTATGCCTTTACTAGACTATGGGGATATTTTATATATGAATGCTTCCGCTCAGTGTTTGAGATCAATTGACACTCTACCATGGCACTTTGAGATTTATTTTAACTTCTACTTAGTACTCATCCCGGATCCGGGAGCACCCTCATCAGTAAAAAAGCTGACTAGCATAGCCTAGCATAGCGCCACAAGTAAATACTAGCATCTAAATATCATGAAATCACAAGTCCAAGACACCAGATGAAAGATACACATCTTGTGAATCCAGCCATCATTTCTGATTTTTAAAATGTTTTACAGGGAAGACACAATATGTAAATCTATTAGCTAACCACGATAGCAAAAGACTCAACTTTTTTCTCTCCACTATTTTCTTACTCCATCAGTAGCTATCACAAATTCGACCAAATAAAGATATAAATAGCCACTAACCAAGAAACAACTTCATCAGATGACAGTCTGATAACATATTTATTGTATAGCATATGTTTTGTTCGAAAAATGTGCATATTTCAGGTATAAATCACAGTTCTACATTGCAGCTGCAATCTGAAATAGCGTCGATGCAGGCAGAATAATTACAGAGACCAACGTCAAATACCTAATTACTCATCATAAAACATTTCTGAAAAATACACAGCGTACAGCAAATGAAAGCCCAACATCTTGTGAATCCAGCCAATATGTCAGATTTTTTAAGTGTTTTACAGCGAAAACACAATATAGCATTATATTAGCTTACCACAATAGCCAGAAACACAACCGCATTTACCAGCAGCAAATGTTAGCGATCGTGACAATCCAGCAAAAGATATATAATTTTTGACTAACCTTGATATACTTCATCAGATGACAGTCCTGTAACATCATATTACACAATGCATATAGGTTTTGTTCGAAAATGTGCATATTTAGCAGCACAAATCGTGGTTATACAATGTGATCAGTAGCAACATTTCATGCATTCTGGCCGGCGCCATCTTGGAGAGGCACCTAATCTAATCGATAAATAATCGTAAACTTGACTAAAAAATACAGGTTGGACAGCAAATGAAAGATGCATTAGTTATTAATGCAACCGCTGTGTTAGATTTTTAAAATTAACGTTACTAGACATACAGTGTGCGTTACAGCCAGACCAGTGCCGCAATAATGGCGGACAAATCCTTTTACATTTTTCCACATAAATACGGAATAACATCATAAATAGCTCTTACTTTTGGACGAGCTTCCATCAGAATCTTGGGCAAGTTCTCCTTTGTCCAAAAGAATCGTTGCTCGGTTGTAAAACGTCCTCTTCAACTTTGGAATTAGCAGCTAACAATAGCTATGTGGCGCAGACATGCCCAAATCTTCAAAACGCAATACTAAGGAAATTCCGAAAATAGCAAAATACTCGCATAAACTGATATAACTCGGTTTAAAATAACTTCGTTATGATTTTTCTAACACCTATATCGAATGAAATCACAGACGGATATATCTAAGGCCTATAACAAGAGCTTTTGAGCATGCCATCCTGAGGTCCTCCTTTGCGTCTTGACGAACGTCGAAAAGAGCGCACCCCCCATGCCATGGCCTTTTATAAGGTCTGAGATCTACGTAGAAACTCCATTCCAATTCTCATTGGTTACTGACATCCAGGGGAAGGCACGTGCAGTTCATGTCGACCCATAGGATACATACAGAGCTTTAAACTGATCTGAGAACAGAGCCTCGTTTTCAGACCTTCGCAGTTCCTGTCGTGAATTTCGCTCCAGAATGAGTTGTGTTTCACCCACAGACATAATTCAAACGGTTTTAGAAACTAGAGATTGTTTTCTATCCAATAGTAATAATAATATGCATATTGTACGAGCAAGAATTGAGTACGAGGCAGTTTAATTTGGGAACGATAAATGTCCAAGTTGAAACAGCACCCCCTGTAGTGACAAGATTAAACTGCAAAACCCTTATGCACCACTGCACTTTGTATACCAGGGTTGGCTGGCCTTCTCTAGTCACTCGTAGGCTCAGTCACGGGTATACTTTTATTTACAAAGCCATTTTGGGTTTACTACCTTTTTATTTGGGCATTTTTATTGTTCAGAAATGTGGTGGGTACTCTCTTCGTTCGCTAGACTTTATCCTGCTAACTGTTCCAAATGTCCGAACTGAATTTGGTAAAAGGTCTTTTATGTACTCTGCGCCATCGTCTTGGAACACCTTACAAAATCATTTTAAACTGGAAGAACTTGTCCCGATTGGTGTTTTTAAATCACTGATGAAGGATTTTGAGGCTGATTCCCTGACCTGTCAATGTTTTTAATTTGCTGTTTTTGATATTGTTATACTCTTGTGAATTCAATGGTTTTTACTAGATTACTTGTAGTTTTTCATGTTGTCTGTCTGTAATTTTTGTAATGACTTGGTGCTGCCTATCTTGGCCAGGACGCTCTTGAAAAAGAGATTTTAAATCTCAATGAGCCCTTCCTGGTTAAATAAAGGTTAAATAAAATAAAAAATATCCATTAAATAATGTAGAATAATGTTTCAACAATAGTAGGTGTATATTCATGTGTGATGGAAATGTTGTCTGAAGGGAGAGTCTTGAATTGTACATCTTGTCTCATACAATCATTGGTTCCTGTAGGTGCTGGGTAGAGATGTGAGGGGGAGACAGTCATGACCCCCTCAGACCTTTTGGCAGAACGCCCAGAATATGTTCTATGAGTTAAGATAGGAGACAGTGCCAGTCACATGCAGGAACCAAATGTGAATAATGAAACATGTAAATCATGCAAATATAACTTGTCTGTGTAAGCAGTATATAAGAGAACTAACGGGACTGCCCCGAAACAGCTCCCAACCGACATGTACTATGGTGCATTAAGTTTGTTGGAACCTCTCCAGCTTGCTGACAATATATCATTATTCATTAAAGTTTGACTTTGCGTCCCTAATTTCCACGACACATGTATTCAATAAAAAATAAATCAAATCCATTATCATATGTGAAATGGTGGTCACACCAGATACTGACTACCGTTTTTTTAAGGTATCTGTGACCAACAGATGCATATCAGTATTCCCAGTCATGTGAAATATATAGATTAGGGTCAAATTATTATTATTTTTGTTTGTTTTTTAACCTTTATTTAACTAGGCAAGTCAGTTAAGAACAAGTTCTTATTTACAATGACGGCCTAGGAACACTGGGTTAACTGCCTTGTTCAGGGGCAGAACGACAGATTTTTACCTTATCAGCTCGGGAATTTGATCTAGCAACCTTTCGGTTACTCGCCCAATGATCGAACCACTAGGCTACCTGCCGCCCCCTAATTCATTTATTTCAATTGATTGATTTCTTTATATTACCTGTAACTCTGTAAAATCTGTAACTCTGTAAAATTGTTGCATGTTGATAACATCCAAGTTATCATGTAGTCTCAGAACCAAACTGTTATATCCAATAGAAATGAATGAGGTGCTTAAAATCCTGAGCTCGGTGCCAGAGTATGCAGGTCACGCTGAGTACCTTGAGACTAAAGAGAAGGACTGCAACCTGAGAATCACAAACCTGAGAGAGATTCAGCTGAGTACAAGTTCAGATTTAAAACACAGTATGCAGAATGGGGGTACAGCTTCCCTGGAACAACTCTGACTGTCACAGGTAATATATTATATCTACTTCTTCTACTAATACAGGTAAAATATAATATCTAATTCTAATACTACATTAGAATCATTCAGAGCTGCAGGTGAAGGTGTCTTCCTCCACAGAGGAAAAGAAGAGAACACTGACCTGTAGCACCACCTGTCTTCTGACTGACAACCCCAACCCCACCTACATCTGGTACAAGAACGGACAACATCTCCATGACCCTACTTCCCAAACAATACTCCTGTAATACTCGAGTGGTCTGGTGTTACTCTACAGACAGTTACTCCTGTGCTGTAAAAGACCATGAGGATTTTCTCACTCCTACAGTGTGTGAGTCTGAACTCACCTATAATAATCATCTTAAGTATCAATCATTAAGGCCTGTGGACCAATAGTAGAACATGTGGGGAAAAACAGACAAATCTGTGCACTCTTGGATAGTAACACTAGTAGAAATTATACAGTATAATAGAAAACGTAACAAAATGTGGAAAAAGTCTAGGGGCCTGAATACTTTCCGAATGCTCTGTATGTGTCTATAACTTTTATTCATTTAGATGAACCTGTCCAATACATATAGTTAGAATGAACCAGTCCACGATATAGTTAGAATCACCATTCCCGGTACGCTAGCCTATAATACCCACGATATAGTTAGAATCACCATTCCCAGTACACTAGCCTATAATACCCACGATATAGTTAGAATCACCATTCCCAGTACACTAGCCTATAATACCCACGGTATAGTTAGAATCACCATTCCCAGTACACTAGCCTATAATACCCACGGTATAGTTAGAATCACCATTCCCAGTACACTAGCCTATAATACCCACGGTATAGTTAGAATCACCATTCCCAGTACACTAGCCTATAATACCCACTATATACACTGCTCAAAAAAATAAAGGGAACACTTAAACAACACAATGTAACTCCAAGTCAATCACACTTCTGTGAAATCAAACTGTCCACTTAGGAAGCAACACTGATTGACAATAAATTTCACATGCTGTTGTGCAAATGAAATAGACAAAAGGTGGAAATTATAGGCAGTTAGCAAGACACCCCCCAAAACAGGAGTGATTCTGCAGGTGGTGACCACAGACCACTTCTCAGTTCCTATGCTTCCTGGCTGATGTTTTGGTCACTTTTGAATGCTGGCGGTGCTCTCACTCTAGTGGTAGCATGAGACGGAGTCTACAACCCACACAAGTGGCTCAGGTAGTGCAGTTCATCCACGATGGCACATCAATGCAAACTGTGGCAAAAAGGTTTGCTGTGTCTGTCAGCGTAGTGTCCAGAGCATGCAGGCGCTACCAGGAGACAGGCCAGTACATCAGGAGACGTGGAGGAGGCCGTAGGAGGGCAACAACCCAGCAGCAGGACCGCTACCTCCGCCTTAGTGCAAGGAGGTGCACTGCCGGCGCCCTGCAAAATGACCTCCAGCAGGCCACAGATGTGCATGTGTCTGCTCAAACGGTCAGAAACAGACTCCATGAGGGTGGTATGAGGGCCCGACGTCCACGGGTGGGGGTTGTGCTTACAGCCCAACACCGTGCAGGACGTTTCGCATTTGCCAGAGAACACCAAGATTGGCAAATTCGCCACTGACGCCCTGTGCTCTTCACAGATGAAAGCAGGTTCACACTGAGCACATGAGCACATGTGACAGACGTGACAGAGTATGGAGACGCCGTGGAGAACGTTCTGCTGCCTGTAACATCCTCCAGCATGACCGGTTTGGCGATGGGTCAGTCATGGTGTGGGGTGGCATTTCTTTGTGGGGCCGCACAGCCCTCCATGTGCTCGCCAGAGGTAGCCTGACTGCCATTAGGTACCGAGATGAGATCCTCAGACCCCTTGTGAGACAATATGCTGACACATGCACATTTGTGGCCTGCTGGAGGTCATTTTGCGGGGCGCCGGCAGTGCACCTCCTTGCACTAAGGCGGAGGTAGCGGTCCTGCTGCTGGGTTGTTGCCCTCCTACGGCCTCCTCCACGTCTCCTGATGTACTGGCCTGTCTCCTGGTAGCGCCTGCATGCTCTGGACACTACGCTGACAGACACAGCAAACCTTTTTGCCACAGTTCGCATTGATGTGCCATCCTGGATGAACTGCACTACCTGAGCCACTTGTGTGGGTTGTAGACTCCGTCTCATGCTACCACTAGAGTGAGAGCACCGCCAGCATTCAAAAGTGACCAAAACATCAGCCAGGAAGCATAGGAACTGAGAAGTGGTCTGTGGTCACCACCTGCAGAATCACTCCTGTTTTGGGGGTTGTCTTGCTAATTGCCTATAATTTCCACCTTTTGTCTATTCCATTTGCACAACAGCATGTGAAATTTATTGTCAATCAGTGTTGCTTGCTAAGTGGACAGTTTGATTTCACAGAAGTGTGATTGACTTGGAGGTACATTGTGTTGTTTAAGTGTTCCCTTTATTTTTTTGAGCAGTGTAGTTAGAATCACCATTCCCAGTACACTAGCCTATAATAACCAAGATACAGGCCCTATAGACCAGTACAGGTCTAATGATGATACTAGCCTATAATAACCAAGATACAGGCCCTATAGACCAGTACAGGTCTAATGATGATACTAGCCTATAATAACCACTATACAGGCCCTATACACCAGTACAGGCCTAATGATGATACTAGCCTATAATAACCAAGATACAGGCCCTATACACCAGTACAGGCCTAATGATGATACTAGCCTATAATAACTACAATACAGGCCATATAGACAAGTACAAATATCCAGTGGTGTAATGTACTTAAGAAGAAATACTTTAAAGTACAACTTATGTCGTTTTTTGGAGTATCTGTACTTTACTATTTATATTTTTGACAACTTTTACTTTTACTTCCCTACATTCCTAAAGAAAATGATATACTTTTTACTCCATACATTTTCCCTGTCACACAAAAGTACCCATTACATTTTGAATGCTTAGCAGGACCGAAAATGGTTCAATTCACACACTTATCAAGAGAACATCCCTGGTCATCCCTACTGCCTCTGATCTGGCGGACTCACTAAACACAAATGCTTTGTGTTAACATTATGTCTGAGAGTTAGAGTTTGACCCTGGCTATCCGTAATTTTAAAAAACAAGAAGATTGTGCCATTTGGTTGACTTAATATAAGGAATTTTTTATTATTTAAATTATTTAAATTATTTATACTTTTACTTTTGATACTTAAGTATATCTTAGCAACTACATTTACTTTTGCTTAAGTATACTTAAAACCAAATACTTTTAGACTTTTACTCAAGTATTATTTTACTGGGTGACTTTCACTTTTGAGTCATTTTCTATAATGGTATCTTTACTTTTACTCAAGTATGAGAATTTAGTACTTTTTCCACCACTGCAAATATCAAAAAGATGTATAAAATCAATCTCAGAGGTCAGCTTCAGGTGGTCCTCTACCGAATTGGATGGTCTCACTTCTCTTGGTCAGGGCCTCATTACTCTCTTTCACGGGATTGGCACTTGGCAGTTGCAGGAATGATCTTTGAAGCTCTGAATGTGCTTAGATATGTTGATTCTTGACAGTGTTGGGAACATGTCCATCGATATCCATGTCTGATTTCTATGCATTTATCGGCCACACCACACCCAAATGAATGCTTATATGAATGCTTATATCCACAATAAATCACATTATATAAGCATATAACTGTACTCAGTCTCTCCTTTACTTTTAGCCTAGAGAGACTGGCATGCATAGTATTGATATTAGCCCTCTGATTACAGTAATCGTCCTGTTTGGAATTCATGCTGAAATAACTGCATCAAATCAAATCAAATTGTATTCATCACGTGCTGAATACAACTGGTGTAGACTTTACTGTAAAATGCTTGCTTACGAGCCCAGATTTTAAAAATAAAATAGTAACACAACGAATATGGGTCTGTTCTCAACAGCTTACAAGGTCCAGAAAGGAACATTAGCAGGCTACATATATGGTGGATTTTGATCACACCATCTCTCTCTCACCCTCTTTCTCCTCTCTCTCGCTCTGTCTCTCTCTCGCCCTCTTTCTCCTCTCTCTCGCCCTTTCTCTTCTCTCTCACCCTCTTTCTCCTCTCTCTCGCTCTGTCTCTCTCACCCTCTTTCTCCTCTCTCTCGCTCTGTCTCTCTCTCGCCCTCTTTCTCCTCTCTCTCGCCCTTTCTCCTCTCTCTCGCTCTCTTTCTCCTCTCTCTAGCCCTCTTTCTCCTCTCTCTCGCTCTGTCTCTCTCTCGCCCTCTTTCTCCTCTCTCTCCCTCTGTCTCTCTCAAATTTACAGCCAGGGGATTATTTAATACAGAAACCGTTTACAACCAAACAGAAGCAAACAGAGCAAAATAAGAGTATCTATTGGACAAATTCAGGTAGGTTTACCCCGGTTTCGTTTGCTTCCAATTAAAAAACGTTGTGCAACAAAATCAGCGTAATGAATATGCAGACAGTCCAGCCATCCACATGGACTGTTGGTAACAAATATTCCAAAATCCGATTTAACTTTTTTCCACATATCCTTTTGACTCTAAAATTCCATTAAACTTTTCTAGATGCTCTTCAGCGGACAGACTGCAAAACAAAAAAACTTTAATTATAGTAATTATTTTTCATGAGCTGTGGTCCTGGCACAATTGTGTAACGCTATCAGGGCCGGAATAATGCAGAGGATTACCGGGGCTGAATCCAAAAGGGCAACATTTTTTTTAAAATAATTAATAATTAAACACATTTGCATACTGTACCAGTCAATAGTTTAGACACACCTAATCATTCAAGGGTTTTTCTTTAATTTGATTATTTTCTACATTGTAGTATAATAGCGAAGACATCAAAACTATGAAATAACACATGGAATGTAATAACCAAAAAAGTGTTATTTCATATTTGTGATTCTTCAAAGTAGCCACCCTTTCCCTTGATGACAGCTTTGCACACTCTTGGCTTTCTCTAAACCAGCTTCATGATGAATGCTTTTCCAACAGTCTTGAAGGAGTTCACACATATACTGAGCACTTGTTGGCTTCTTTTCCTTCACTCTGCGGTCCAACTCATCCCAAACCATCTCAATTTGGTTGAGGTTGGGTGATTGGGGAGGCCAGATCACCTAATGCAGCCCTCCATCACTCTCCTTCTTGGTAAAATAGCCCTTAAACATTCTGGAGGTATGTTTTGGGTCATTATTGAAAAACAAATGATAGTCCCACTAAGCACAAACAAGATGGGATGGCGTATCCCTGCAGAAGGCTGTGGTAGCCATGCTGGTTAAGTGTGCCTAAGAATGCTAAAGATTTTTATTTTTCCGTTATTTTACCGTTATTTTACCAGGTAAGTTGACTGAGAACACATTCTCATTTGCAGCAACGACCTGGGGAATAGTTACAGGGGAGAGGAGGGGGATGAATGAGCCAATTGTAAACTGGGGATTATTAGGTGACCATGATGGTTTGAGGGCCAGATTGGGAATTTAGCCAGGACACCGGGGTTAACACCCCTACGATAAGTGCCATGGGATCTTTAATGACCTCAGAGAGTCAGGACACCCGTTTAACGTCCCATCCGAAAGACGGCACCCTACACAGGGCAGTGTCCCCAATCACTGCCCTGGGGCATTGGGATATTTTTTAGACCAGAGGAAAGAGTGCCTCCTACTGGCCCTCCAACACCACTTCCAGCAGCATCTGGTCTCCCATCCAGGGACTGACCAGGACCAACCCTGCTTAGCTTCAGAAGCAAGCCAGCAGTGGTATGCAGGGTGGTATGCTGCTGGCATCACTCACAAGTCACCAGCAAAGCACCATCACACCTACTCCTCCATGCTTCATGGTGGGAACCACACATGCAGAGATCATCCGTTCACCTACTTTGCGTCACACAAAGACAAGGTGGTTGGAACAAAAAATCTCAAATAACGACTCATCAGACCAAATTATAGATTTCCACCGGTCTAATGTCCATTGCTTGTGTTTCTTGGGCCAAGCAAATCTCTTCCTCTTATTGGTGTCCTTTAGTAGTGTCACACCCTGATCTGTTTCACCTGTCTTTGTGATTGTCTCCACCCCCCTCCAGGTGTCGCCCATCTTCCCCATTATCCCCTGTGTATTTATACCTGTGTGCTCTGTTGGTCTGTTGCCAGTTCGTCTTGTTTGTTTGAGTCAACCAGCGTTTTGTGTCTCACCTCCTGCTTTTCTAGTCTCTCTTTTCTTGCCCTCCCAGTTTTGACCTTTGCCTGTCCTGACTCTGAGCCCGCCTGCCTGACCACTCTGCCTGTCCCTGACCCTGAGCCTGCCTGCCGACCTGTACCGCTGCCCCCCTCTGGATTACCGACCTCTGCCTTACCCTGACCCTGAACCTGCCTGCCGACCTGTACTGCTGCCCCCCTCTGGATTACCGACCTCTGCCTTACCCTGACCCTGAACCTGCCTGCCGACCTGTACTGCTGCGCCCCTCTGGATTACCGACCTCTGCCAGCAGACCCGGGCCAGCTGCACAATTCCATCTCTTCCCAAGGAGCCTCCATTGGTAGGCACGAGGAGTTGCTTCGTGGGCTGATGGAGGGTGACCAAACGTTGGCTGAGCGCCATGACCGGACGTTGGACATGTTGCGGGAGCAATTTTGCAGGTTGGCTGGGGGGCAGCCTGCCACGGTGGTAACTCCACCGCCCCTCAGTAACTCAGCGGGTAGCAGCGCCGCCCCACCGGCCACTCCTCCTTTCCAAGAGCCCCAGTTACCTCCCACGGAACACTTTAATGGAGAGCCGAGCACCTGTCGAGCATTTTTAGCTCAGTGTGCACTTATTTTTGAGCTTCAGCCCTCCTCCTTCCCCTCGGACCTTTCCAGAATAGCCTACCTCATCACGCTGATGAAGGTCCAGGGAAGGGCTCTCACATTGGCTATCGCCGTATGGGAACAGCAGCCGACCATATGCGTGAGCCTGGAGGGGTTCTTGGGAGAGGTGAGGAAGGTTTTTGATGCCCCGCTCTCCGGGAGAGAACCTGCCCAGAAGCTAATCCAGCTCCAGCAAGACGTCTGCACAGTGGCCAAATATGCTGTGGATTTCCACACGTTGGCACCGGAGAGTGGGAGAGGGAACCCGGAAGCATTGTTCGACATGCTTCTGCACAGCGTCTCGGAGGAGGTTAAGGACGAGCTTGCGGTTCGGGAATTGCCCACGGATCATGACTCCCTCATCGTTTTGACCATCCGCATCGATAGGCGATTGCGGGAATGACGAATGGAGAGGGAATTCGACGTCACTCGCACGTCCAGGGATTCCACCTTACCTCTGAGCCATCCCGGAAGTCCCCGACGGTCCGGTGGCCAAGAGCACCCGAGGTTGCCCGACCTTCCTTGAGAGTCACCGAAGAGGGCCGAAGCATTGTTTCCAGAGTACATGCAACTAGGCAGAGCTGGGCTGTCGCCAACGGAACGGCAACACAGGATCAGAACAAGGAGCTGTCTGTATCGTGGGACTTTTGGTTATTTTATGTCCTCGTGCCCAGTACTGGACCATGCTCACCAGGGAATGAGTACTCTGGTGGGCCGTATGGGGAACTTTTCTGCTTCCCTTACTCACACCCCTTTTCATGTAATTCTACTGTGGGGAAACCAGTCCAAATCTCACCGGGTCCTCAATGACTCTGGGGCCGATGAGAGCTTTTTG
Source organism: Salvelinus fontinalis (assembly GCF_029448725.1). Classification (NCBI taxonomy): domain Eukaryota; kingdom Metazoa; phylum Chordata; class Actinopteri; order Salmoniformes; family Salmonidae; genus Salvelinus; species Salvelinus fontinalis. The sequence continues at coordinate 9,952,770 of NC_074704.1, forward strand.
GACGTCACACTGGCTTTCGAGCTGAACATCCCCAATCAGCCCCTCTCCATTCTCATGGATGTTAGAGCACTGGACGGGCACTCTATAGGTGGGTCACCCATAACACCACTCCCATCAACCTACGTGTGTCTGGGAATCACAGCGAAACCATTCAGTTCCTGTGCATCAAGTCCCCCCATATTCCGATGGTGTCGGGATTCTCCTGGCTCCAGCGACACAACCCACACATCAACTGGTTTACGGGTGCCATCATGGGCTGGAGTCTGTTCTGCCACACCCATTGTCTGAAGTCTGCGCAACCTGTCCCGGGACGTCTCTCTGTGTCCTCGGAGGTGGTTCCAGATCTCTCCGCCATTCCCGAGGAGTACCAGGGTCTCCGGGAGGTGTTCAGCAAGTCCTGGGCCACTTCCCTTCCCCAGCACCGCCCATATGACTGCGGGATTTACCTTCTCCATAGCACCACGATGCCCCAGGGGCGTCTGTACCCACTGTCGGGACCTGAAACCAAGGCTATGGAGGACTACATTGGGGACTCCCTAGCTACTGGATTTATCCGTCCCGCCTCCTCTGCTGCTGGCGCAGGGTTCTTCTTCGTGGAGAAGAAGGACTAGACCCTGCACCCGTGCATTAACTACCAGGGACTCAATGACATCAAGGTAAAGAACCGTTATCCACTACCACTCATTTCCTCAGCCTTCGAGCTGCTCCAGGGGGCCACTGTGTTCTCCAAGCTGGATCTACATAACGCCTACCACCTGGTGCGGATACGAAAGGGGGACGAGTGGAAGACCGCCTTCAACACGGCCAGCAGCCACTACGAATATCTGGTCATGACCTTTGGCCTCACCGACGCCCCTGCCGTGTTCCAGGCTCTGGTGAATGATGTTCTCCACGACATGCTGAACCGGTTCGTCTTTGTCTACATTGATGACATCCTCGTCTTCTCCCGCTCCCCCCAAGAACACGTGCTCCGTGCTCCACTTCACAATTTCCATTCTGGGCTACATCATCTCTGCTGGGAGCGTCAAGATGGATCCCGAGAAGGTGAAAGTGGTGGTGGATTGGCCCCAGCCTACGTCCAGGGTGCATCTGCATTGCTTCCTGGGGTTCGCCAACTTCTATCGCTGGCTTTATCTGAGGTTACAGCACCCTGGCCTCCCCCTGTCTGCCCTCACCTCTACCAAGGTTCTGTTCACGTGGTCCACGGCCACTGACCGGGCGTTCTGGGACCTTAAACACCGCTTCCCCACGGCTCCGATCCTGGTTCATCCGGACCCTTCCCATCAGTTCGTGGTGGAGGCCGATGCTTCGGATGTCAGAGTGGGGGCGGATCTGTCCCAACATTCTGCCCTGGACCTTTAGCTGCATCCCTGCGCCTTCTTCTCCCACCGCCTCACCACCACGGAGAGGAAGATGGCATTGGAGGAATGGAGGCACTGGCTCGAAGGGGCGGAACATCCGTTTATTGTGTGGACCGACCACAAAAACCTGGAGTATCTCCGCACCGCCAAGCGCCTCAACTCCAGGCAGGCGAGATGGGCCCTGCTGTTTACCCGGCTCAACTTCTCCCTCTCCTACCAGCGGCAGTCCAAGAATGTCAAGCCAGATGCCTTGTCTCGCCACTATAACCCTAAGGCAACCACCCTGGAGCCTGAGACCATCCTTTCCACCTCGTGCCTGGCGACAGCACTCATCTGGGATATCGGGAAACAGGTCCGGGAGTCGCAGCGGTTCCAGCCGGACCCTGGGGGGGCCCAGATAACCGGATGTTCATGCCTGACACTGTCTGCTCAGCGGGCCTGGAATGGGCCCATTCCTCCAGGCTTGCCTGCCACCTGGGCTCCTGGTGGACCCTGGCATTTGTGTGACGACGCTTTTGGTGGCCCACCATGGTCCCTGATGTCTCTGCATTCGTCACGCTTGCGCCATGTGTGTTCAGAACAAGACTCCTCGGCAAGCTCCAGCGGGCCTTCTGCAACCTGCCTGTCCCTCACCGTCCCTGGTCCCACATATCTCTGGATTTCATCACGGGTCTCCCCCCTCTGAGGCTAACACTGCCATACTGACGGTGGTTGACCGTTTTTCCAAGGCCGCCCACTTCATTCCTCTCCCCAAACTACCCTCGGGCCAAGGAGATGGCCCAGCTCATGGTGCAGCACATGATCCGGATCCATGGACTGCCTGTGGACATGGTCTCCGACCGTGGCCCTCAGTTCTCGTCCCAATTCTGGAAGGCGTTCTGCACCCTCATTGGGTCGTCGGCCAGCCTATCCTCTTGGGTTCCACCCCCAGTCCAATGGCCAGTCGGAGCGAGCCAACCAGGACCTTGAGACAACGCTACTCTGCCTGGTCTCCGGCAACCCCACCACCTGGAGCCAGCAGCTTGTGTGGGTGGAATACGCACGCAACGCCCTTCCCTGCTTTGTTACAGGCCTATCGCCCTTTGAATGTTCCCTGGGGTATCAGCCCCCACTCTTCCCCAAGCAGGAGGAAGAGGTCGGCGTACCTCCTGCCCAGATGTTTGTCCGCCGCTGTCGTTGTACACGTAGGAGAGCCCAGTCGGCCCTCCTTAACCTTTCTGGTGCAGGCGTTCCGCTAGCGACCCACCTCGACAACATCTGGTGAAATTGCAGAGCTCAAAATTCTAAATACAGAAATAGTCATAATAAACATTCATAAAAATACAAGTGTTATACATCGGCTTAAAGATTAACTTCTTGTTAATCCAGCCGCTTTGTCAGATTTCGCTTTACGGCGAAAGCATACCATGCCATTATCTGAGGACAGCGCTCCTTTTACAAAAGCATACAAACATTTTCCAACCAAGTAAAGGAGTCACGAAAGTCAGAAATAGCGATAAAATGAATCACTTACCTTTGAAGATCTTCATCTGGTTGCAGTCACAAGAGTCCCAGCTACACAATAAATGTTTGTTTTGTTCGATAATGTCCCTCTTTATATCCCAAAAACTCAGTTTTGTTGGCACGTTTTGTTCAGTAATCCACTGGCTCAAAGGCGGTCAAAACATGCAGACGAATACATCCTAATAGTACCGGTAAAGTTCATTGAAACATGTCAAACGAGGTTTATAATTAATCCTCGGGTTGTCAATTGTCTAAATAATCAATAATATTTCAACTGGACAATAGCGTATTCAATAGAAAGGAAAAAAAGCGAAGGGCACCGTGCAAACCAGCACTGCATGATTCTACAGTCCACTGACAGAAAGGTCTCATTCTTCAGAAAACAAGCCTGAAATAATGTCTAAAGACTGTTGACATCTAGTGGAAGCCATAGGAACTGCAATCTGGGTCCTAACCCATTAGATATTCTTTATGCATTCAATTGAAAATACCCACATCAAAAAAATCCCACTTCCTGGATGGATTTTCCTCGGGTTTTCGCCTGCCATATCAGTTCTGTTATACTCACAGACATTATTTTAACTGTTTTGGAAACTTTAGAGTATTGTCTATCCACATCTACCAATTATATGCATATTCTAGCTTCTGGGCCTGAGTAACATTGGGCACGCTTCTCATCCAGATGTCGAAATACTGCCCCCAAGACATAGGAAGTTAAGACCACCTCCAGGTATCGACGACAAGCGGATCGCCATCGGACACCGGCTCCTCGGTATCATCTCGGGCAGAAAATATGGCTATCCACCCGGGATCTCCCCCTCTGGGTGGAATCCCGCAAACCTCTCCCACCGGTTTATTGGCCAGTTTCCCATCTCTAAAATGATTAGTCCCTCTGCTGTTCGTCTTCTGTTGCCCCGTACCCTTCGTATACACCCCACCTTTCATGTGTCCCAAGTTAAGCCTATGTCTCACAGCCCTTTGTCTCCTCTTTCCAGAACCTCTGGTTTTCTGACCCCTGCCTGTCTTGACCTGTCTATTGCCTGCCCCTGTGGAACATTAAACTATTGTTTATTCGACGGGGTCTGCATCTGGGTCTTCCCTTCATACCTGATAAATAGTGGTTTCTTTGCAGCAATTTGACCAGGAAGGCCTGATTCACGCAATCTCCTCTGAACAGTTGATGTGAGATGTGTCTGTTGCTTGAACTCATTTATTTGGGCTGCAATCTGAGGCTGGTAACTCTAATAAACTTATCCTCTGCAGCAGAGGTAGCTCTGGGTCTTCCTTTCCTGTGACGGTCCTCATGAGAGCCAGTTTCATCATAGTGCTTGATTGCTTTTGTGACTGCACTTAAAGAAACTTTCAAAGTTCTTGAAATGTTCTGTATTGACATGTCTTAAAGTAATGATGGACTGTCGTTTGTCTTTGCTTATTTGAGCTGTTCTTGACAAAAAATGGACTTGGTCTTTTACCAAATACCACCACTACCTTGTCACAACACAACTGATTGGCTCAAAAATTTCACAAATTAACTTTTAAGAAGCCACACCTGTTAATTGAAATGCATTCCAGGTGACTACATCATGAAGCTGGTTGAGAGAACGCCACGTGTGCAAAGATGTCAAGGCAAAGGGTGGCTACTTTGAAGAATCTCAAATATAAAATATGTTCTGATTTGTTTAACACTTTTTTTGGTTTCTACATGATTCCATGTATTATTTCATAGGTTTGATGTCTTCACTATTACTCTACAATGTAGAAAATAGTAAAAACAAAGAAACCCTTGAATGAGTAGGTGTGTCAACTTTTGACTGGTACTGTATATTTACACTACCATTCAAAAGTTTGGGGTCACTTAGAAATGTCCTTGTGTTTGAAAGAAAAACACAGTTTTTGACCATTTAAAATAACATCAAATTCATCGGATATACAGTGTAGACATTGTTAATGTTGTAAATGACTATTGTAGCTGGAAACAGCTGATTTTTTATGGAATATCTACATAGGCGTACAGAGGCCCCTTATCAGCAACCATCACACCTGTGTTCCAATGGCACGCTGTGTTAGCTAATCCAAGTTAAGAATTTTAAAAGGATAATTGATCATTAGAAAACCTTTTTGCAATTATGTTAGCACAGCTGAAAACTGTTGTCCTGATTAAAGAAAAAGAAAAAAAACATGTCTTATAGTGTCAATCTCTAAAGTCCTTACATAACCTTAATCAACCTATCAATAATCCTAAATCATCACATATGCCATATACCCCTGTCAATTTTAATACTATTTAAATAAAAATCTTCTAATGGCCAAAACAAATGGTAACCATATCAAATCCCTTCTTTACTAATAAGCTCTCTCCCCCAGGAGTCCACTGTTTTTTATTAAATAATAACATTGGTTAACCTTAAACTCAGTCCCATAAATAATTAATATATGTTTTACAGTGTGGATACCTTATCCACAGTAAATTACCACTCCTAAGAACTAAAACTTATTTCTTCTCATAAATAATTTTAATGCTTATGTATTTTCCTGCCATATTGGCTTAAAATATCTCCTGCCCAAACCTAAATGTATCATATCTTCCCTCATTTATTATTGACGACAATACCAAATCAATAATAGCCAATTAATGTACCTCAAAACTAGTATCCCAAATGACCACAAATGCATTATCTTCATGGCCCTGATCAGACCTCAAGAGACAGCCATGATAAAGGTCAAAGGTTACACCACCCCTGTATACCATGTTCCTAGACATTTTAAAGAACCCTTTATCCTTTAAATAAAAAAAAATCACTTGTGTAATTAAAACTCAGAAAATAAAAACTCAGAAAACTCCATATATATCCTTTAAAATTCCTTTGCACTAAAACAAATAGTCCTAACAAATGTTTTATGTGTGTATATTTGCAAACCTTAATGAAAAAACAAAAACCTTTCAGGCCCTTTAAAATTTGGTCGTTTATGGCCTCAATCTCACTCCTCAATCTCTCCCCAAGATAATAGTCCCTTTAAACATTAAAGAAGACAATAAAACTCGCACTCTCCCAGGAAAAACACAAAGCGCCTAACTAGCATTCACTGTGCTACATCGATTCAGAAACTCAAAAGTGAACTATTAACCAAACCTAATGATAATTTCCAATTTACCTCAAATCATTAATCATAAGTTTTAAACAACATCCATGTATATGCCTTCTTAAGTGAACATGCTAGCCTTAGATGCAATTAACCTGATATTTATTATCTAACCGTATTACTTTTTTCCTCTGTCGCAAATGTCGTACATTTCTCAGTGTAAGAAATCAGTAATTTAATCCCAGGTATTTAATAAATATGTAAACGTATTTTCCCATGGCTCCTTCAATTTACATATTTTAGATAACTTCCATCCGTCCCGGAAGAATGAATCCTACTTAAACGCACCAGAATACAATGTTTATAATCAATAACCACCAGAATCCATTATTACTATGTTTTACGATTCAGACATTCAGATCTCCCTTCACACAGGTGAATATAGTCCAATAAACACCATAAATCAATGATGCCTACCTAGCGAATCTGTTGCTAGTTTTTAGCATCTTTCCTAACTACCCTGACGATTTACAGCTACTTTTAAAAATGTATCTGGAAATGTTTATCAACTTCTGAAAAGTGACTCAAAACCATAATGGACGCATTTCCCTTCTAAATGTCACAAACACTTTTCTCTGCCACACCCCAGTCACAACAAAAGTGCCTTGTGAGCGATGTCATCAACAGGCGCTCAACCTAGACCCAAGCCGCAATGACTTTCAATGAATTGTAAATAATTGTTGGCTGTCTGCAGCAACAGTAGTACGGGTTCGATAAACCAAACCTAATTTATCACATCTGTTGAATCAGAACTTATAACATCTCTCAATCAAAATTGTACTGCCAGAAGTACAGAAAAGAGTGGGAGTCTGTCCCTAAACTACTTTCAAATTAATTTGAGTAACGTAAATGTGTATTCAACGTAACAACGCAGTTTTGCGTTATCACCATACAATTAATTCTCTCTTCATTAATATTTTAGAATTCATTAGAATTTAGTAACTATCTATTGATTCAGCATTTTAATTACGACCATATTCCCAATACATTATTCAAACATATAATTTAGGCAACAGACATCGTCTTGCATCGAAATTCGTTTCGTTATTATTTTAAGTGAAATGAATTAGTCTATTAATTTAAGCTAAACAATCTATTAAAACGTCCAGTTTATATCTTATACAAACACTAGCAACTATAACTTTCTATGCAAAACATACAAATAGTTTAATTACAATCAAAACCTCTGATTTTAGTCAAAGCATTTACCAGGAACCGAACCCGAGACTCTCGCGTTCCAGGCGAGAACTCTACCACTGATCCACCAAAGCTATGTAGGTAACAAAAACTTATCCGCATTTAAACCCACTTTACATGTATCTGTATTCGTAATTCCAATCCCGAGTCAACAAAATATCCCTAATTTAAAAGCTCAAGCCTTTCCTCAGTGAGAATTCAAATTTTTCTCGCTTTCGTTGTTTCTCGACTCTCTCTTATTCTCCCGATAGTCGCGCCTTACCTTTCCCTTAGTTAAATTACAATCTCGGTGATTGTGTCCAATCCTGTCACAATGTTTGCAGGGAGTGTTACACTCCCGGGCGAAATGTCCAGTTTCAATACAATTAAAACATTTTCTATTTTTGTTTTGACTCACCCTATCCGCTTTTCTCGACTTTTTTTCTTTCTCTACACCAACTGTTCCTCCTTCGGCTTCAGCAGACTCCACAATTTTGGGTGGTGGTTGTACCGTTATCTCCTGCAGCCGTATTCTCACCACTACTATCTCATCAACAATATTACCTCTGTATATCTGGTATCCTAGCGAAGGATATAGTTTTATCACCTATCTATGTCTTTCTATTTATTCATTTATTTCTCTATGTGTGTGTTACCACTTCCTACCGCTCTCACAATCTAGGTGAATATATTTCTATGTTATGTGCGTTTTACCATTACCTAGTTATAATCTATGTGTATGAATTTATATGATTCTCTTCCCTGGAAACTTCATCTATAGCGTTGTTATTGATCAGACATTAGATCTCACTTTAAACGATCAGTTATTAGCCAGGGGACTTACTTCCCTGGTCAAACTCTGGTTGTAATTATCCAATCTCACTTCGCTATATTAAGTTTCCCTCCCACCCTTTTGGATATTCCCTTTCAGTATTGAATAGGATCAGTTATTCCGTTCGCCTAGGATTACCCTGCCTTCTCACCACCTAATTTATCCTCACCTGTTTTAGGTTAAAACTTCATTTAGGTATGTCTTTTGAATTAATGGCTGTCCTATTTGTACAAAACGACCGTACTATCTAACAACACTTACTATATCCTCCTTAAATAACCCACGGCTTGCAAGGCCCGGATCATTTAAGGCCAATATTTTTTTTCCGGTAATGCACCCACCATAGGTCTTTTCGGACCTATAACTCCTTTCCTTGTATTTCGGTCATACAAGTAACCCACAATATGTTTGGAATATCCGAAGCTACTATTATTGATAAATGCTAAACACGTTTAGAATTTAAAATCAAAGATAACTTACATAATACCCCCAACATTCGAGAATAAAGACTATTTACCTTCGTCTTGCAGACTGGGAAAAGCCTGCAAGGTGATACAGAGAACCCGTATATACGAAAATTGCATTTACAGCTTGAGTTTAATAAAAATACTTAAAGTATATTCGGTGACTCTGAATCACATTTTGTCCTGATACCAGATTTGAATTGACGCAAATCCCTTATACTTTATTAAAATGTGCAATAGTTTTGTTAACAGTTTTTCATAGGCTTGGTCAGTTTAGAATAATAGTAGAATAACAGGCTCTATTTTTAACTAGTAACACCAAACCCAATCGTGCAACACAATAAGGGAAGGGAATGTGACAAGAGAAAGTTAGTAAACAGACACTGCATGCTGCTAGCTAGCAAAGTAGCTAAACAGACTCATCAACAGAGAATGCACAAATAACTTGGCTGGCTTGCAAGCCAATATCGAATAAAATAACTGGCTGCATTTTCCACTATTTCATCAGATGCTATTTATTTTTTAACATGTCTTACCTCCAAACAAGACGGGCACGACTCCTGCCAAGCCAACGCAATGGAGTGAAACGCGATCAGGTGCCCACTTTAGTCCCTGGAAACAAATGGGGGAAATGTATCTAGCTGGCTAGCATGTTCACCAATTCATGATTTTAAAACCGTCCGGGTCTTCACAACTGATACATTACTGAATCTACGACTAGGCCTAGTTAGTTGAGCTGTTGATCTCTAAACACCTGATAAGCAGGACGAGGTCGCCTACTAGCATTAGCTAGCTATCGCGTCCGAAGTGTTAGCTAGCTTAGCAATGGGCTGATAAACAACAGTTAAATCAAAATTTTAATTCAAAATTTAGTTGAAAGTAATTTGTTTAACATTTGCACATAATTTAGTGAGTAAATAATCATTACACATTTTGCAAAGTTATTGCTTAATCTTCTGCAAATGTTTCTCTAAAGCGGGTACTTCTGTCTGTCGGGACTGATGCATTATCATGCTTACTAAATAAATAAAGGTGGAAAGTGGAGCGCGCTCCTTGAGCTTTGTGCGTTGTACCCGAACCGCGCGACCTGTGATTTTAATTAATCTGATTGGTCAAGACATACAAAGAGCCTGCAGCAGCATTCTGTGTGTGAGTTGAAACAATCACGAGGCAAATCGGTCTAAAAACAGCAGTTTGTCCCCTTTGCGTCTAACTATTTTATTAAACAAAATCTAATGTGCTGGGGCAAATGCCGCCTTGCCACAAGTTTGTTTGTCAGCCGTGATGCAACTTATGCAATGGAAACCGTCTAATAATAGTTGTCTTCTTGCGTGAAAGGGAAGGACATTACAGCAACTTGTGCACTACATCATGTGTCATCTTGACTACATCATGTGTCAACCACTCACTTACTTCTCATTTTCATACTGCCAGTGAGTTGTTTTACAAAACCTCTCCACTTTTCTCTGTAAGTACACTTGAAGATATCTTATGGAATAGTGTTTGGTAGTATGTTTTTAGTGATTAACCATATTCTTCTGGCTAATGATAATACTAGGGACCCATGTCTCAATGCTATAGGATTGTAAGAATAAAACAGATTTTGAGCAATAAAATGATTATTATGTGTATACAGTGCTATAGAGAGGTCTGTTCAATAAGTAATTGTTTACCTCTCAATTTATTTATAAGGAGTAGTTAATCACCAGCTATAGAGAGTTCTTGTTTATTTTTCTAAGACTACAGGGTGGGTGATGCAACAATGGCCTTGAGAACAGCAGGAAGTGTGTTGGTGGTCTTTCTCTGGTCTGTGGCAGGTACTGTATGGTCACGTTCTTAGATCTGTAATAGTCTTCTTATGATAGGTATCCTTGTTGCTATTAAATCTACAGACAATTACAAAATGCCATGAGACAGTTCAGGACAACATGAATATGAATATTCTGGTGTGTTCAGGGGTCTTTTAGGCAATCCCATTTCCCTTCAGAAGCTGGGTCATCCACCAATTAGGTGCCTTCTGAGAAGTGTATCTTGGTCAAAAGATTATTCAGATTTCACCTAATTTTAACATTCTCTCATAAAGAGCACGTGTTCAACTTAATGTTTTCCCATCTCAAGATGTTCAATAAAAAATTACTATAGTAAGTGCCTATTAAGTTCCAAATAAAGTTGCAGGGTTGACCGTAACGGGGCTGACCGTAACGGGGCTGACCGTAACGGGGCTGACCGTAACGGGGCTGACCGTAACGGGGCTGGCCGTAACGGGGCTGACCGTAACGGGGCTGACCGTAACGGGGCTGACCGTAACGGGGTTGACCGTAACGGGGTTGACCGTAACATGGTTGACCGTAACAGGGTTGACCGTAACGGGGTTGACAATTTAATCTCATGAGGGGAATGGAAGGTTGTTGTGTGCAACAGGGAGTTGCATTCGAAAGCAAGCTTCACACAAATGTTTTAATTGTTCAAACATATCTAGCCTGTCTATCTATGGGTAACAGGGTTGACGTGTTATTCTCGTCCCGCTCAGTTCTCCACCACAAAACACCAGAAAATGTCTAAAAAGAGTAGAACCAGCTCACCTGCTTTTTATACTATGATTTAACTATTAGATGTTCGACTAAGCTACATGTAATTGTTTTAAGAACGTCATACCAAGGATCATTTTACTACTTGATTTTGAATTCTAAGACCCCCTTAAAGCATCCCCCCAAAATGAAATAAATCCCTTACAGCTGTTAGCCCATACAATCGCACTGAATAACACATTCATTACATAGAACAACAGATCGTTTCAAAAACAAATCTGAAGGACGTTTGTTCTGAAGTATCTGACCTACAGTTCCAGTCAAAAAGGTTAGACACACCTACTCATTCAAGGGCTTTTCTTTATTTGTACTATTTTCTACATAGTATAATAATAGTGAAGACATCAAAACTATGAAAAAACACATATGGAATCATGTAGTAACCAAAAAGGTGTTAAACAAATTCAAATATTGTTTTATTTGAGATTCTTCAAAGTAGCCACCCTTTGCCTTGATGACAGCATTGCACACTCTCATAGTTTTGATGTCTTCACTATTATTCTACAATGTAGAAAATAGTAAAAATTAAGAAAAATCCTTGAATGAGTAGGTGTGTCCAAACCTTTGACTGGTACTGTATATCTGAGAGATCAGGATTATATATATATATATTTTTTTACATGTATTTAACTACTTATTTTTGGCACTAAACAGTGTCCATATATACTTCCATTCCTGTTTAACGGGTACGGGGGACCTTCAGACGAGTCTTGTGAGGCCTGTGGACTTCCTAGACCGTTCGGACGCTTCAGACGATTTTGTGAGAAGACACCTCTCTAGCTCGGTCACCTTTCACAGCAGATGCGGAAGTGCGAAATAGGCAGATACGGTGGATTGAGACTTATCCAATGCAAAAAAAAAAATTGTCTCTATCTAAAATAGATGGATTTTTTATGGGGATTTTTGTATTGTGCTAATTAGATGTCCGCGGGGTGTGGACATTGACCTTGTCGGGCAATCAGATTTATTGAATTCTTCATGTTGTCTATATTAAAGGGCACTTCATTTACCATAACAGGCTTTTAAAATTCAATATTGCTACACAAAGGGAAGCAAAAGGCACTCTTCATGGAATGACCCAGCTGTCTCGCACACATCACGAAGTTATGCTTATCTGCGGTTTTCATTTACACTCAACTCAGCAAATACAGCAACAAGGTGTGGACAACAAAGCCAGGTGATGGTCTCTCCCACCAATGCAGTGAAGGGACAGGAGGTGACACTGACCTGTAGCAACACCTGTACTCTGAGTGACAACACCAACCCCACCTACATCTGGTACAAGAACGGACAACGTCTCGATGAGCCTACTTCCCAACAATACTCCTGTAATACTCTGGTGGTCTGGTGTTACTCTGCAGACAGTTACTCCTGTGCTGTAAAAGACCATGAGGATTTTCTCGCTCCTACAGTGTGTGAGTCTGAACTCACCTATAATAATCATCTTAAGTATCAATCATTAAGGCCTGTGGACCAATAGTAGAACATGTGGGGAAAAACAGACAAATCTGTGCACTCTTGGATAATAACACCAGTAAAAAAAGTATATGGCATAATATACAAGGTAGAAAATAGATGATGTTATGTTATCTTGTTATACCGTTTAATAATAATACATTTTTTAATCAATTTTAGAATAAGGCTGTAACATAACAAAATGTGGAAAAAGTCAAGGGTTCTGAATACTTTCCGAATGCAATGTATGTGTCTGTATTTGTTATTAATTTTAAATGAACCAGTCCAATACATCTAAAACACTTGAAAATCGTCTCATCATTTGAGGAATTGATCAGATACATTTTGTTTCAGGTGTTCATGGAGCTGTTTGAATGTGACTTACACCAAGAGGAGTATATGTGCCTTGAAGGGGTCAACAGTGGACATTAGCTGCACGTATAGACATCCCAGCTGGCACAACGTCACAGAAGTATCCTGGTTCAACAAATGGGAGTCTGGAGTTACTACAGATCTAACCTAGGACCCAGCGTATGCAGGTCATGTGAAGTACCATCGAACTACAGACAAGGACTCCACCCTGAGAATCACAGAACTGAGAGAGAGTGACTCTGCTGAATACAAGTTTAGATTTACAACAACTGCAGTAAAATGGGGATACAGCTTCCCTGGAATAACTCTGAATGTCACAGGTAATACTGTCCTTACAGTATTATATCATCTAGTCTAAGTATTATTGGTGGAAATAATGATGATTGTGCTATTTTGTCTTCATTTACTCATTTTCAGACTTGCAGGTGAAGGAGACTCCTGGCACAGAGGAAGGGAAGGTGACACTGACCTGTAGCACCACCTGTACTCTGACTGACAACCCAACCTACATCTGGTACAAGAACGGACAACTTCTCACCAACCCAAACACCCAAGATAACTACCTCTACATTGACCAAATCAGCAGTGAGGACGCAGTCAGCTACTCCTGTAGTGTTAAAGGCTACGAGAACCTCCGTTCTCCTGTTATGTTTGTTGGAGAACCAAAGTCTTTGAAGAATGCAGTTGTAGGAATCATAGCGGTTATTCTGATTCTCATAATCTGTCTCTTTGGGTTCATGTGGTTCAGGTGAGTGAGATGATTCTGTGGCATAATCGATCAAAATATGTATATTGCTTGATTAATTGTTCATTTATTAATTGATTAATTTTTTCACAAATCAGGAAGAAGTTCTCCAAATCCACCTCTGACACAAGAGACAGAAGAGATACAGCAGAGAATGGACAGGTGAGTTTGTTGGAGTCAGTTGACTGAGAACTGCAGTCATCTGTGTATAGATGACTCAATGACTGGTCATATTTTTCACCCCTCATGTTGTCTGTCCTCTCTACCCATCAGAGAGACACTAATCCAGTGTATGACAACATCTCAGGCATGGCCATGGCCCCTATTGCAGCACAGAGAGCGATCATAGACGAGCAGGATGACGTTACCTACGCCATCATCCAACACAGAAACCAGGAAGTGCCTCTGGACTCCACCGTCCCACTGTCTTACCCCCAGAAACAGGACCAGGATTTTCAGTACGCTACTGTGAAATTCAACAGCCACAGTGCTGCTCAATAGACATTGGGCGGGATTCAATCCAATCATGGGTTATAGGCATTGTGGCTTTTAATGAAATTCAATTAAAGATTCCATCTTTAAATAACACAATATAACCAACTTTATTCATGAGGTCTTATAGTAAATGTACTATATGTGATAGTGATTTAAACATCCCATCCACACACCACACTAAACCTACACACAGTCTGTGTCTGAAATGTCATCCTATCATCCTACAGACAGCAAAAGATTTCAGACTTCACAGTATATATGCATCCTACTCCCCTTTCTCTCCAATCCTTACATTTTATGGTTCTACAGGAAGCTAATAAAGAGGGTAACAGGATTCCAAACATTTATAACTCTCTTAAAAGAATCTGTCCTCACCTCCCGACCTCAACCCCTCTTTCTTCTAATACACAGATGTCTATCTGTCTCCCCTGTATCAACACATCGCTCTCCTCCATCAAACACATTCCAAAGCCTTCTGTCTTTTTACAAACTCTTTCTATTCAAGGCTTTGTCTCTATCATTTATTTAATATCTCAATGTTCAAAGTTCAGCCGATTCCAACAGTATCTAGGCAACACGTACGACACTGCACCTTGGCCCACTTCTTCCGACGGGCGTTACAACCTTACATTGAGATCTTTACATTTGTCAGTTAAGTGCCTGCACCGTCTGTCCTTTCAAATTCAAATCCAAGTGTTTCAGTTGGGCAGTTAAGGTCCTGCAAGAACCCCCACCAACTTAAGAGGTTCCTCGATGAACCCCACCTCCTATGGGGTTCTTGGAATAACCTTTTGGGGGGCATTTTGAGTGCCAAGAACCCTAAGGTTCTTTTGAGAACTTTAAGGATCGTAGAAGAACCCTTGTTGAACCACACATGTTTAGTGTAAGAAAATCCATACGTAAATTGTTAAGATTGTAAGAAAAGTAATGCATGAAAACATAACTGTTAAATTAGATCTGTAAACGTACAAAACCCTATGTTATGACTATGAATGAACATTTACATGTTGAATTCTTACTTTATGTATCCTTTTACTCGGTTACAGATATCTGTTATACTTACAAACTTTTGTCAGGAACGTAGCTAGTCAAAGTTAGCCAGTCAATCAAGCAATTCCAGCCCAGACTTTAGTTGCTTTGCGGTATCATTTTCAAAACAAAATAAAAGTCTAGGGCCTTCAGCAAATTACTTGTGTTAGAATGATACTATAAAGACACAGAAGAGCCTTGTCTAGAATAACCGCCTGAGCTGCAAAATAGAAAGTAAATATGATTTAGGCTAGGCCTAGGGCTCCCAATTGGCGCACTGCATCTCAGTGCACGAGGCATCACTACAGTCCCTGGTTCAATTCCAGGCTTTATCACATCCAGACGGGATTGGGAGTCCCACAGGGCGGTGCACAAATGGCCCAGCGTTGTCTGGATTTGGCCAGGGTAGGCTGTCATTGTAAATAGGAATTTGTTCTTAACTTGCCAAGTTAAATAAGGGTTACGTTTAAAAAATGTAAATAATATATATATATATATATATATATATATATATCATCCACTATATAAATATGCCATGCAGTTGTGTGTTTATTTAATAGCCAAAACTCTCCATTCTCTACTACTCCTCAGTTGAGTTTACTTCACATTTAGGTAGATAATGTAATGGATTTGTTTGCCAGCGTGAGTCTAGATACCACTAGCTGTATTATGCCTACAACAGTGAAGTTCCAGTCTGCTAGGTGTTTCTCTACAGTAAGGGCATATATCTGGGTGACGTGAACATCCCCATGCATGCACCTTATATAAACCTTGTTGTCTGTCTCTCTGACAATAGCAACATTGAATTTGAATATTGAAACAATCTCCAGCTGTCCCATAGTAATGTACGTGTTGGGAGTCGGGACGAGACTGACAGACAGCGTTTCTCAGCCAGTCGAAATCATTAAATCAGCTGGCATCATTTTATGGATATATACAAAGAAATGTCAATTGAAAAAGGTGAAATGAAACGAAGTGCAGCTAGTTTGCAGTCTTTCCAGCAACCGAACCGATAGAACGAACGAACAGCCGGCTTGGGTAGCAACCCTAGATTTGTGTTGGGACTATATTTTGTGGAAGGATGAAATAGTATGAATAAATTCATCAAAATAACGTTTTGGTTAACGGCTACGATTGCAGACAGGGCCCAGAGAATGGGAATGGGGCAATATTGAATTAGAAATTTACGTTATAATGCCCACAATCACAGCCAGTAGTATATACCAGGAATAATGAAACATTGATTGTTATTCTATGTTTGGTGAATCTATGAATTATGTACAGTGCATTTGGAAAGTATTCAGACCCCTTGACTTTTTCAAAATGTTGTTACATTACAACTTAATTCTAAAATTGATTAAATATATTGTTATGTCTCATCAATCTACACACAGTACCCCATAATGACAATGAAAAATACCTGTTTTTTTTAGACATTTTGGCAAATGTATTCAAAATAAAATGAAATATCACAATTACATAAGTATTCAGACCCTTTACTCAGTACTTTGTTGAAGCACGTTTGGCAGCGATTACAGCCTCGAGTCTTCTTGGGTATGACGCTACAAGCTTGGCACACCTGTATTTGGGAAGTTTCTTCCAATCTTCTCTGTAGATCCTCTCAAAATCTGTCAGGTTGGATGGGGAATGTCGCTGCACAGCTATTTTCAGTTCTCTCCAGAGATGTTCGATCGGGTTCAAGTCCGGGATCTGGCTGGGCCCCTCAAGGACATTCAGAGACATGTCCCAAAGCCACTCCTACGTTGTCTTGGCTGTGTGCTTAGGGTTGTTGTCCTGTTGGAAGGTGAACCTTCGCCCCAGTCTGAGGCCCTGAGCGCTCTGGAGCAGGTTTTCATCAAGAATCTCTCTGACTAGTCTCCCAATCCCTGCCACTGAAAGACATCCCCATAGCATGATGCTGCCACCACCATACTTCACTGTAGGGATGGTGCCAGATTTCTTCCAGAAGTGATGCTTGGCATTCAGGCCAAAGAGTTCAATCTTGGTTTCATCAAACCAGAGAATCTTGTTTCTCATGGTCAGAGTCATTTTGATGCCTCTTGGCAAACTCCAAGCGGCTGATGTGCCTTTTACTGAGGAGTGGCTTCCGTCTGGCCACTCTACCATAAAGGATTGATTGGTGGAGTGCTGCAGAGATGGTTGTCCTTCTGGAAGGTTCTCCGATCTCCACAGAGGAACTCTGGAGCTCTGTGAGAGTGACCATCGGGTTCTTGGTCACCTCCCTGACCAAGGCCCTTCTCCCCTGATTGTTTAGTTTGGCCGGGGGGCCAGCTCTAGGAAGAGTCTTGGTGGTTCCAAATTTCTTCCATTTAAGAATGATGGAGGCCGCTGTGTTGTTGGGTACCTTCAATGCTACAGACATTTTTTGGTTCCCTTTCCCAGATCTGTGCCTCGACAGAATCCTGTCTCGAGGCTCTACAGACAATTCCTTCGACCCCATGGCTTGATTTTTGCTCTGACATGCACAGTAAACTGTGGGACCTTATATAGACAGGTGTGTGCCTTTCCAAATCATGTCCAATCAATTTAATTTACCACAGGTGAACTCCAATCAAGTTTTAGAAACATCTCAAGAATGATCAATGGAAACAGGATGCAGCTGAGCTCAATTTCAAGTCTCATAGCAAAGGGTCTGAATACTTATGTAAATAAGGTATTTCAGTTTTTTTTAAGTTTTTTTTAAAACTATTTCTTGAAACCTTTTTTTGCTTTGTCATTATGGGGTATTGTGGGTAGATTGATAAGGAAAATGTTTAATTGACTCCATTTTATGTAACATAACAAAATGTGGAAGAAGTCAAGGGGTTTGAATACTTTCCAAATTCTCTGTGTGACCACTGGAGTCTTTGTCATTCATAGTATTTAGTGATAGAATATTTTGAAAGGTATTTCATCACTCAAAATCTTGCCAAAGCATATTCTGTATGAGGGGTTAATATGAATTTTAAAAAATTTGACATGATTTATATGAATCGGGGCATAAACATATGGACTTTGAAATTAATAAGGGAGAGGTTAAATGTAGGCTAAGTCTGGCATCAGCTTATTCCCACACTTTACAATAACTGTTGCAGTGGTCTTAGGTAGACTCCCTATAGGCTGTTCCCTCCATTGTGACACTGCTGCCCAGTTGAAGAGCTTGTGATCTCCATGCAGCACCACGCGCCTTAGTAAAAGCACCCCTCAGCCTCAGAAGACGCCCTTCTGGAGGCATGTAGCCACGGAGTCATTATACCCTAATGTAGACTTATTTGCCTACTAGCCAAATAAAGTGCAGAGCATGCATGATGCGTGCAACTCATCATTCCAACATATGTGAACATTTAATTCATCCTTCATTCAGTTCAGTGAGTCAGTATATCATCCATTCTGTCACTTGTCTGAGTTACAATAGGAACTAAATCAAAGAGAATAGAACAGTTTGATCCGTTTGTTTATTGAAATCCATGTGTGTATTCAAAATTATCTACATTTCCAAAGTTATTTAGCCTATCACTTTAATTATTAAATGCTTAATTTAGGCCGATCCAAATATAAAAAAATAGGCCTTCAACTTAGGCTATCATTGTGGGTACTGGTGTCTTGCGGGATAATTATAGAACTCTATTTGTGTTTCATAACAGTTTTTATTATAGGCCTCCATTTGGGCTCCCGAGTGGTGCAGAGGTCTAAGGCACTGCATCTCAGTGCAAGAGGTGTCACTATAGTACCTGGTTTGAATCCAGGCTGTATCACATCCGGCTGGGATTGGGAGTCCCAACAGGGCGGCGCACAATTGGCCCAGCGTTGTCCGTGTTAGGGGAGGCCGAAGTAGGCCGCCATTGTAAATAAGAATTTGTTCTTAAAACTGACTTGCCTAGTTAAATAAAGGTTAAATATAAAAAGAGACCCTAGCTCACTGGCCTCTAAATATAGCCTCTAAATACATTTTAAACAAAATAGTTTAAGAAGCACATGAAGTGGCTGGTAGGGAAAACAGATCAGGCAATAAGAATAGGCTATAGATAGTTGTAACCATTTGGGACCCCTTGGCTATTTAACTCAGGACAGGTTATAGCCTAGACTTAATAAATATAACATATATACTTAAAGGCTATAACGAGCCTACATACAGAGTGGAATTCACAAATACAACAGTCAAACTTCCTAATATAAGGCCTACAGTCCGTGCTCCCAAATACTGGAAAAAGTGTGATTCATTAGGTTGCATGACCACCACTGTAGCATCACATGGCTATAAAAATAAATTATACAATTAATAGATTCCCCCCAAAATGTTGTGATTAATAAGACTGAACTAGATCAAAGGTAATTCAATAATAAATATTGTGTTGCACCTTTAACAAATAGCCTAACAAATGAACATCTCTTGAAATAATTCAAAGACTTCTGACTGTCTTTATTAATACATCCTCTATATCTAATGGGCTTGGGCTGTCTGGTCTGAATACTTTCCTGAATGCTCTGTAGGTTAGGCTACTATGGTGAGCGAGCGTTGCGCATTTTCATTATTAATAATATTGATTGCCCATTTATTTGTCTTTGTCTGCAAATCGTCCTCTTAAAATGTAGGCTATATCCTATAGGACCTTAAAACCTTAAATTAAGGTTAAAGAAAAAAAGAATAAGAATGACTGTGGTCATTTTTGTTTCTTTCTGTTCTAAATTGAGACAGCATATTCCATATTGGATTGTCTAAAAATGTGGGAAATGACCTTTTAGATGCCCATCAAAATTCTGGGGGAGGACCCCCAGACTGTAACGGTCGTCTTGTGGTGAATGAGCGGACCAAGGCGCAGCGGGTGATGAATACATAATGATATTTATTAAAGCAAAGACGAAACACGAAGAACACTTGAGAAATACAAAACGACGTAGACAGACCTGGACTTGAGAACTTACAATATACGAAGAACGCACGAACAGGAACAGACTACATACACGAACGACAAAACGAAACAGTCCCGTGTGGTAACATATACGGACACAGGAGACAACCACCCACAACAAACAATGTGAAACAACCTACCTATATATGGTTCTCAATCAGAGGAAACGTCAAACACCTGCCTCTGATTGAGAACCATACAAGGTCAATTAACAATGACACTAAACATATAACAAACAACACAGACTGCCCACCCAGCTCACGTCCTGCCCCACTAAACACAACTATACAAAAGGAAAACAAGGTCAGGAACGTGACACCGCCAGGTTATGTAATGCCCGAGGTGTAGTGGATGAACAGGAGTCAAACGCAGGAGACAGAGAGTTCAGAGTAGCGTTCCAAATTTAATTCCCCCACACGGGTGCAAACACGACGCTACTCAAAAAACAAATGCTTCACCACAAACAGAGTGAGAAACACGGAAAATACCAACCAACACGATACCCAGAGACAACAAGAATGTACAGAGTGTACACACAACAATCCCGCACACCCAGCAGGCCGGGCTGCTGGGTAATAAAGCCCCACAAATCACCCTAACCACAAACAGGTGTACCTACTCAACAAAAAGGGAGGGGGAGGAAAAGTCAGTAGCAGCTAGTAGGCCGGTGACGACGACCGCCGAGCGCCACCCGAACAGGAAGGGGAGCCACCTTCGGTGGGAGTCGTTACAGGTTATATCTGATCAGTGAAATGTTTGTATTGTATATGATGGTGGTACTGTATTACCCTCCGCCACCTTTACCGCAATGGATATTTTTATGTTTCGTTCACTACCAGTGCAGTAGGTGGCCGATATACGACAATAGATAGGTGTGCTCCAAAAACATTTACATATTTTTTATAAGCACTTCAGTGACGTGTTGGTTGTCAGGAAAAGGCATCATGGGTACAGGAAGCCAGATCTGCATCACCATCTTAGACCCTCAGTACATCTAGTTGGTGTCAACCACAGAACTCACACTCTTCTGTTACACACAGCCAGTATAATGTATCCTACCAAACTCCTCTCTTCACTCTGGAAGTACACTTGATATTACCTTTTACATTACAATTCAGCTTTGTTCTTGGTGGTTTGTTCTGCAGAATCAATGTCAGCATGTCAGTCTCATAGTAAAACCTTTGTTCTTGATGGTTTGCTTTGCAGAATGAATGTCAGCATGTCAGTCTCATAGTAAAACCTTTGTTCTTGATGGTTTGCTTTGCAGAATGAATGTCAGCATGTCAGTCTCATAGTAAAACCTTTGTTCTTGATGGTTTGCTTTGCAGAATGAATGTCAGCATGTCAGTCTCATAGTAAAACCTTTGTTCTTGATGGTTTGCTTTGCAGAATGAATGTCAACATGTCAGTCTCATAGTTAAACCTTTGTTCTTGATGGTTTGCTTTGCAGAATGAATGTCAACATGTCAGTCTCATAGTTAAACCTTTGGTTTGTTTTGCATCGGTTCCATATGTGTTATGTTTTAGCAGGTAATAAAAAAGTAGGTGATTATGTTAATTGCCTGATACCACTTAATTGCATTATCAGTAATTAGCATTATCAGTAATAAACAGTTGATATAAATAGGTTGTCTTTATTAAAGCGGTAGCACAACTTGACATAGGTGTAATCTACATAATAATTACCATCTTTCTCCTCTCTGTTGCTGTTCAATATATAGTCATCTACTCTAACTGGGGCACAGATCTGTAGGTCCATGTGACATCATTAGTCATGTTGCATCAAGTGTCTTTAGGTCTTTGAAATGTGCCATGTAAGTTCCATGTCTTATTATAATTGTTCTAAGTAAGCTACGAGATGCATGTTAATGACTTAAAGAGGAAGGAAAAGGAATTTCTGTATAAGATACTTGTGTCCTGACTACTTTAGATATGAGTCAACCACAGAACTCACACTTTCTGTTTCTATGCACTGCCAGTCAGTTGACTTACAAGACCTCCCTCCTTCACTTCACTCTGTAAGTACTCTTGACTTGTATATCTTGAAAAATGGTGTTTGATAGATTTAGTGATAAACCATATATTGTGATAATGACAGGGTCCCATGTATCAATACTATAGTCATGATTATGAGAATTTAACAGATCTGAAGAATCTAGCTTAGATTGTAGGACGGCCGGGGTTGTTAAGCATATCCCAGTTTAGGACACCTAACAGTACAAACTCTGAAGATAAATGTGGGGCAATGAATTCACATATGGTGTCCAGGGCACAGCTGGGGGCTAAGGGGGGTCTATAACAAGTGGCAACAGTGAGACTTATTTATGGAAAGGTGGATTTTTAAAAGCTCGAACTGTTTGGGCACAGACCTGGATAGCATGACAGAACTCTGCAGGCTGTCTCTGCAGTAGATTGCAACTCCACCCCCTTTGGCAGTTCTATCTTGGCAGAAAATGTTGTAGTTGGGGATGGAAATTTCAGAATTTTTGGTGGCCTTCCTAAGCCAGGATTCAGACACAGCTAGAACATCAGGGTTGGCGCAGTGTGCTAAAGCAGTGAAAAAAAATCTTGGGGAGGAGGCTTAACATGCATGAAATCAAGGCTTTCAAAGCTTTTACGGTTACCTGGGGAATAGGAGTGGAACTGGGGGCAACAGGGCCTGGGTTAACCTCTACATCACCAGAAGAACAGAGGAGGAGTAGGATAAGGGTACGGCTGAAGGCTATAAGAACTGGTCGTCTAGTGCGTTGGGGACAGAGAATAAAAAGAGCAGATTTCTGGGAGTGGTAGAATAGATTCAGGGCATAATGTACAGACAATGGTATGGTAGGATGTGAGTACATTGGAGGTAAACCTAGGCATTGAGTGACGATGAGAGAGGTTTCGTCTCTGGAGGCACCAGTTAAGCCCGGTGAGGTCTCTACATGTGTGTGGGGTTGGCCAAAAGAGCTATGTAAGGCATTTTGAGCGGGACTGAGGGCTCTACAGTGAAATAAAACAATAAGAACTAGCCAAGACAGTAGTAGACAAGGCATATTGACATTAGAGAGAGGCATAAAGCAATCACAGGTGGTTGCCCTTTTTCTCTGGGTTGTTCAACCTACAAACAATTCAAGATGCTTCTTAGTGTTATTCTGGTGTGTTCAGTGTTAGGCGTCCCCATGTCACTTTAGTAATTGTCTCTCACATCTCACTGATTGACACTTCTCTATGGTTTCCATTCACACTCAACTCAGCAACTACGGCAATAAAGTGTGGACAAAAAAGCCAGGTGATGCTGTCTCCCATCAACACATTGTTTGAACAGAAAGTAACACTGACCTGTAGCACCAGCTGTCCTCTGAGTGACAACCCCACCTACATTTGGTACAAGAATGGACAACGTCTAGCATGGTTATCCAAGTCCACATTGTCAGCTAAGAGATATCATTCAGACAGCTACTCCTGTGAAAGGCTTTGAGGGTCTCCTTTCTCCTGCAGTGTGTGTGTTTTTAAAAATCTAAGATGACCCAATGCAACAATGGATACCATTACAGATATAACTTTAGTCAGTGTTGATTTACAGTACAGTGGAACTACTGTAACTAGTTGATGTACCTCCAATTGTTTGTTGTTTTTGGTCAGAACTGTTTCAACGTGACTTACACTCATCAGAGTATCTGTGCTTTGAAGGGCTCAACAGTGGAACTGCCCTGCACATATAGACACCCAAATATTCATGACGTTTTAAAAGCAAACTAGTATATTCAGAGAAACGTGATGAAGTGCTTAAAGCCCTGAACTTGGACACAGAGCATGCAGATCGTGCTGAGTACCTTAAGGCCCCCAAAAAAGACCGTGCGATTCAAGAGAAGGACTGCACCCTGAAAATCACAGACCTAAGAGAGAACGATTCTGCTGAGTACAAGTTCAGATTTATAACAGAATTTAGAGAATGGGGGTACAGCTTCCCTGTAACAACTCTGAATGTCGCAGGTAATATATAATATCTACTACTTCTACAACTACTAATACAGGTAATATTACACAAACAGTTTAAGATATGGAGTCTTGGTCTATGGCACAGAGTACTGACAAAGGGATGTTTCTACACCTAATTTCAGGTCTGCAGGTGAAGGAGACTCCAGCCACAGAGAAAGGGAATCTGACACTGACCTGTAGCACCACCTGTACTCTAACTGAACCCCACCTACTTCTGGTACAAGAACTAAAAACATCTCACCAACTCAAAGACTCAAGAAAACTCCCTGATCCTAGACCCAGTCAGCAAAGAGGATGCAGGCAGATACTCCTGTGCCGTAGAAGGCTGCAATAGCCCACCCAATCCACCTACCTAATCCCCATATTGTTTTTATTTACTTTTCTGCTCTTTTGCACACCAGTATTTCTACTTGCACATCTTCATCTGCTCATCTATCACTCCAGTGTTAATTTGCTAAATTGTAGTTACTTCGCTACTATGGCCTATTTATTGCCTTACCTCGTCACGCCAGACTTTCTTTTTTTTCTATTGTGTTATTGACTGTACGCTTGTTTATTCCATGTGTAACTCTGTGTTGTTGTTTGTGTCGCACTGCTTTGCTTTATCTTGGCCAGGTCGCAATTGTAAATGAGAACTTGTTCTCAACTAGCTTACCTGGTTAAATAAAGGTGAAATAAAAAAAATTAAAAAAATACAAGAATCTCTTCTCTCCTGAAGAGACTCTCACTGTTATTTGTAAGTATTTGTAAATAAATTACTGTTTTAAACTTCACTTGTACTGTGTGTGCTCTTGTATTGAGTTGTGTTCTTTAAACTCACTCCTGAACTGGAAATACCCCCAAGCCGCACGAAGCTCGCTTTTTGCTGGCAGAGATTGTTAATAGTTTAAGAGGGATGTCACGTGTGTTTGCAAGACAGAGAATCTGAGATCTGATCTCCTTGCGAGCTAGTGAGGGAGCAGCAGCGTGATGCTGGTTACAATCTTCTTACCATTTAACTAGCAGCATACCAACCTGCATCCCACTGCTGGCTTGCTTCTGAAGCTAAATAGGGTTAGTCCTGGTTGATCACTTGATGGGAGACCAGATGCTGTTGGAGGGCCACTAGGAAGCACTCTTCCTCTGGTCTGAAAAAAAATATCCCAATGCCCAGGGCAGTGATTGGGGACATTACCCTGTGTAAGGTGCTGTCTTTCAGATGGGACGTTAAACAGGTGTCCTTGACTCTCTGTGGTCACTAAAGATCTAAATTCCCAATCTGGCCCTCAACCCATCATGCTCAACTAATAATTTCCATCTTCCAATTGGCTGATTCATCCCCTCTTCCCTCCCCTGTAACTATTCCCCAGGTCGTTGCTATGAATTAGAATGTGTTCTCAGTCAATTTACGTGTTACAATGGGGAGGCAGGTAGCTTAGTGGTTAGAGCTTTGGACTAGTAACTGAAAGGTTGCAAGTTCAAATCCCCAAGCTGACAAGGTACACATCTGTCGTTCTGCTCCTGAACAGGCAGTTAACCCACTGTTCCTAGGCTGTCATTGAAAATAAGAATTTGTTCTTAACTGACTTGCCTAGTTAAATAAAGGTAAAATACAAAATATGTACTTACTAACACAATATAGGAAGTTTATTATAAAATTATTCATTCATATTAACCTGCCAACCACTATATGAAGAAGTTAAAAAATAGATACATTTAAATTGTACCAAGTGTAATGACCACCCAGAAACAGTGTTGCATCTTTTTTAATGGTATTCATGTTAAGAATCTGTGGCAAGACATCAGTAGATTTATAATGGAACAAATTCATGAAGATTTGACACAATTATGGAGAGATGTCCTGCATGAATTCTTTACCAACGATAAAAACTATTTGGATGGATATTTATATTTTTCGTTCACCCGCCGTACAGTAGGTGGCGGCAATACGCCAATAGGTGTAGTCTGCCATAAAACCTTAAAGAAGAACAAGACAACAGCAAATTGTTGACGAGGACAGCAGTTCATATCATACAAAGAAACAGTAGCTTCCACAATGGATCGGGTAAGTCTGGTTTTAACATTATATGCCCGCTGTGTTGTATAAAATGTCTAGGCCTAGTTTTCATCATCTTTGAACCTCCATATGCCTGTGTTCTGTTTTGGGCGGCAGGTAGCCTAGTGTTTACAGCGTTGGGTCAGTAACCGAATCGCCGAGCTGACAAAGTAAACATCTGTCGTTCTGTCCCTGAAAAAGGCTGTTAATCCGTTGTTCATAGGCCGTCATTCTAAATAAGAATTTCTTCTTAACGGACTTGCCTAGTTAAAGTAAATACATTTTTTAAAAGTTGCCTACAACTATATAATTTGTATTGTAACCACCCTGGATTTATAAGCACGGATACCGACACTGCAGCTAGAGCATGCTTTTGCGGCACAGTCGATAGCGGGCTGGACTTCGGGCTAGAAGGTCGAGGGTTCGAGACCTGCTCCCAGCTTGTTTCATTACAGTATTTATTATGGATCCCCATTAGCTGCCAAGGCAGCAGCTGCTCTTCCTGGGGTCCAGCAAAATTAAGGCAGTTCATACAGTCATGTTTAGGAATCTGTGACTATGACATAATTATCTCCTTCCTCCCGAAGTGTGCAAATGTTCACATTCCTTCACTGATTTCTTACATATTAGCCATTATTTGACCAGATATTCAACTGGCCGTTCTAACAAAGAAAATAAATGGCTACATTCCAAACACGTTGTTTTCCCCTCGGGGGTATCCCCGTTGAAACCGGATGCAGTTTGATTGCCATCTTAAGGGAGGTCTAATTCCCTAACGTTGGCCCTCGATTTAGCTTGAAGGAGCGAGTGAACAACTTTGGTCACTTGATGGGTTGATATGACCCACAATTCATTGCAAACTGTAGTCACATGTCAAACTCTGGTGGCCGCGAAGTGTCAAATTTAATCAACAACCTGCATGTTTGGTATCTCAGTAAACATGAAGCTAGCTTGCAAATTATATATATATATTAGTGTTCCTAAATTGGCTTAGTTTCGTAGTGAGGAGTGCAATTCTGAAATGTATTGGAATAAATGACCAAACTATAAAACTAGCTAGCCAGCTATGGGTAACTGTAGCTGGCTACCTGACAGGAGTGCTAGTGTTGGGGATTTTTGAGTACCTATACTGTTTTCGTAGAAGTAGTCAGCAGAATCGATATGGAGTTAACCATTAGTATATGTGTAACCAGAACCTATGTGCAAGCTGGGTCAATACAGGCTTAACCATTCTGGGTCATGTCTGGTCTTGTGAAGGCTATTGGACATGCACATTAGTTAATCATTGATAGTTACCATTAGCCTGGTCTTGTGAAGGCTATTGGACATGCACATTAGTTAATAATTTACAGGAACCACTAGACATGTACCTGTATTAGGAAGGCACAGTTGAAGTCGGAAGTTCATACTCCGTAGCCAAATACATTTAAACTCAGTTTCACAATTCCTGACACTTAATCCTAGTAAAAATTCCCTGTCTTAGGTCAGTTAGGATCACCACTTTATTTTAAGAATGTGAAATGTTAGAATAATAGTTGAGAGAATGATTTATTTAAGCTTTTATTTCTTTCATCACATTCCCAGTGGGTCAGAAGTTTACACTCACGCTTTTTCAGTTCTGCCCACATTTTCTATAGGATTGAGATCAGGGCTTTGTGATGGCCACTCCAGTACCTTGACTTTGTTGTCCTTAAGCCATTTTGCCACAACTTTGGAAGTATGCTTGGGGTCATTGTCCATTTGGACGACCAGTTTGCGTCCAAGCATTAACATCCTGACTGATGTCTTGATGTTGTTTCAATATATCCATATAACTTTCCTGCCTCATGATGCCATCTATTTTGTGAAGTGCTCCAGTCCCTCCTGCAGCAAAGCACCCCCAAATCATGATGCTGCCAAAACATGACCCCTGTTCTTCACGGTTGGGATGGAGTTCTTCGTCTTGCAAGCCTCCCCCTTTTTCCTCCAAAACATAACGATGGTCATTATGGCCAAACAATTCTAATTTTGTTTCATCAGACGAAAGGACATTTCTCCAAAATATGATCTTTGTCCCCATGTGCAGTTGCAAACCGTAGTCTGGCTTTTTTATGGCGGTTTTGGAGCAGTGGCTTCTTCCTTGCTGTGCGGCCTTTCAGGTTATGTTGATATAGGACTCATTTTACTGTGGATATAGATGCTTTTGTACCTGTTTCCCCCAGCATCTTCGCAAGGTCCTTTGCTGTTCTGGGATTGATTTGCACTTTTCACAAAGTACGTTCATCTCTAGGAGACAGAACGCGTCTACTTCCTGAGCGGTATGACGGCTGCGTGGTCCCATGGTGTTTATACTTGCGTACTATTGTTTGTACAGATGAACGTGGTACCTTCAGTTTGGAAATTGCTCCCAAGGATGAACCAGACTTGTGGAGGTCCACAATTATTTTCTACAGTTTTTGGCTGATTTCTGTTGATTTTCCCATGATGTCAAGCAAAGAGGCATTGAGTTTGAAGGTTGGCCTTGAAATACATCCAAAGGTACACCTTCAACTGACTCAAATTATGTCAATCATCAAGGAACCCACCAGGTACAACCCTAAATCCGTAAACATGGGCATCCTAATAGACATTATCCTGACCAACTTGCCCTCCAAATACACCTCTGCTGTCTTCAATCAAGATCTCAGCGATCACTGCCTCATTGCCTGGATCCGCTACGGGTCCGCGGTGAAACGACCACACCTCATCACTGTCAAACTTTCCCTAAAACACTTCTGCGAGCAGGCCTTTCTAATCGACCTGGCCCGGGTACCCTGGAAGGATATTGACCTCATCCCGTCAGTTGAGGATGCTTGGTCATTCTTTAAAAGTTACTTCCTCACCATATTAGACAAGCATGCTCTGTTCAAAAAATGCAGAACTAAGAACAGATATAGCCCTTGGTTCACTCCAGACCTGACTGCCCTCGACCAGCACAAAAACATCCTGTGGCGAACTGCAATAGCATCGAAGAGCCCCCGCGATATGCAACTGTTCAGGGAAGTCAGGAACCAATACATGCAGTCAGTCAGGAAAGCAAAGGCCAGCTTTTTCAAGCAGAAATTTGCATCCTGTAGCTCTAACTCCAAAAAGTTCTGGGATACTGTAAATTCCATGGAGAACAAGAGCACCTCCTCCCAGCTGCCCACTGCACTGAGGCTAGGCAACACGGTCACCACCGATAAATCCGTGATAATCGAAAACTTCAACAAGCATTTCTCAACGGCTGGCCATGCCTTCCTCCTGGCGACTCCAACCTTGGCCAACAGCCCCGCCCCCGTCTTCATCGACCTGGCCAAGGCTTTCGACTCTGTCAATCACTATATTCTTATCGGCAGACTCAGTAGCCTCGGTTTTTCTAATGACTGCCTTGCCTGGTTCACCAACTACTTTGCAGACAGAGTTCAGTGTGTCAAATCGGAGGGCATGCTGTCCGGTCCTCTGGCAGTCTCTATGGGGGTACCTCAGGGATCAATTCTCGGGCCGAATCTTTTCTCTGTATATATCAATGATGTTGCTCTTGCTGCGGGCGATTCCCTGATCCACCTCTACGCAGACGACACTATTCTGTATACTTCTGGCCCTTCCTTGGACACTGTGCTATTTAACATCCAAACGAGCTTCAATGCCATACAACACTCCTTCCGTGGCCTCCAACTGCTCTTAAACGCTAGTAAAACCAAATGCATGCTTTTCAACCGTTCGCTGCCTGCACCCGCATGCCCGACTAGCATCACCACCCTGGACGGTTCCGTCCTAGAATATGTGGACATCTATAAGTACCTAGGTGTCTGGCTAGACTGCAAACTCTCCTTCCAGACTCATATCAAACATCTCCAATCCAAAATCAAATCTAGAGTCGGCTTTCTATTTCGCAACAAAGCCTCCTCCACTCACGCCGCCAAACTTACCCTAGTAAAACTGACTATCCTACCGATCCTCGACTTCGGCGATGTCATCTACAAAATAGCTTCCAATACTCTACTCAGCAAACTGGATGCAGTTTATCACAGTGCCATCCGTTTTGTTACTAAAGCACCTTATGC
>NC_074704.1:9983420-10112389 GCF_029448725.1 Salvelinus fontinalis
GTGCTACAGGTCAGTGTTCTCTTCTTTTCCTCTGTGGAGGAAGACACCTTCACCTGCAGCTCTGAATGATTCTAATGTATTATTAGAATTAGATATTATATATTACCTGTGACAGTCAGAGTTGTTCCAGGGAAGCTGTACCACCATTCTGCATACTGTGTTTTAAATCTGAACTTGTACTCTTTAGTCCCAAGGTACTCAGCACGACCTGCATACTCTGGCACCGAGCTCAGTATTTTAGGTGCCTCATTACGTTTCTCTTGTATATACCAGTTTGTTTCTGAGACCACATGATAACTTGGATGTTGATATGTGCAGAGCAGTTCCACTGTTGAGCCCTTCACAGCACAGATACTCTGATGGGTGTAAGTCACAATGCAACAGTTCTGATCCCAGAACACCTGAAACAGTAGTAGGCCCATTATTTATTCCATTAGATTCTTCAATTATTATTGCACTCAACAAAAATATTAACGCAACATGCAAATATTTCAAAAATTTTAATACAGTTAATTTATAGAAATCAGTCAATTTAAATAAATGAATTAGGCCCTAGAACATATTCTGGGCGTTCTGCCAAAAGGTCTGAGGGGGTCCTGACGGCCTCCCCCTCATATCTTTACCAAGCACCTACAGGAACCAATGATTGTATGAGATGTCAAATTAATCTCTTCAGAAATAAACAGTTCCCCGACACATGAATATCCACCTACTATTGTTGAAACATTATTCTACATGATTGAATGTCTCTGAAAACCCCCATCCCACACAGCACTAGATCAGCACTCCTACTCCAAGACACTTGATACATGTGGATCCAGAGCTGCATATTATGCTACACAGGTTACCATGGTAATCAGACTTAGTTAACTGTTTGAGAATGGGAGATATATGACTCATTACAATATGTTTTCTATTGAAACTTTATTTAGAGATCTGGAACCGGTGCCAGAGAGGAGGGAGATGAAAGAAAACATTTTTGTGCTTTATGGTGTTTTATCAGTGACCCTGATTGATTGAAGCTCTTGCCACATAGACAGGAGTAAGGTTTCTCTCCTGTGTGTGTGAGCTGGTGTGTAGTCAGGGTGAAATCTCGAGCAAAACTCTTCCCACACTGATCACAGCTATAAGGTCTCTCTCCTGTGTGTATGCGTTGGTGTGTAATCAGGTCTCCTGACTGATTGAAGCTCTTCCCACACTGATCACAGCTATAAGGCTTTTCTCCTGTGTGTATGCGTTGGTGCGTAGTCAGGTGTCCTGACTGATTGAAGCTCTTCCCACACTGATCACAGTTATAAGGCTTCTCTCCTGTGTGTATGCGTTGGTGTTTAGTCAGGTATCTTGAATCATTGAAGCTCTTCCCACACTGATCACAGCTATAAGGCTTCTCTCCTGTGTGTATGCGTTTGTGTGCAATCAGGGATCCTGAATAATTGAAGCTCTTCCCACACTGATCACATCTATAAGGCTTCTCTCCTGTGTGTATGCGTTTGTGTGCAATCAGGGATCCTGAATAATTGAAGCTCTTCCCACACTGATCACATCTATAAGGCTTCTCTCCTGTGTGTATGCGTTGGTGTCTAGTCAGGTGTCCTGACTGATTGAAAGTCTTCCCACATTGATCACAGCTATAAGGCTTCTCTACTGTGTGTTTGTGTTTAGTCTGGGCACCTGACTGATTTAAGTATTTCCCACAATCAAAGCAGGTATAAGGTCCCTCCCCTGAATGAAATCTCAGATGAGATTTTAAGGTTTTAGATGCATGCTCTGGAGTGTGAATTTGCTCATGAATTTTCAAGTCTTGTTTAGCAAAACTCTTCCCACAGTCAAAGCAGCAGTGGTGAGGTTTCTTCCCTATACCTCTATGCTGGTGTTTCTTGAGGTGTTCTGGTCTGGAGAGACTCTTCTCTTTCATGTCAGCATCATGATGTTGTTGAGGCTCCCCAGATAATAAGCCCCTCCCACTAAGAGAGCAACAATTAGGGCTGTCCCCTGTGAAACAAAGACATTGAATAGTTAATTTTGAAAATATGGGTCCATAAACAGATGGGTACTTCCATGAAATTAAGGCCTTTTGCATCCCTTTCATATTTTTCCAGTAGAAATTGTACATCAGTATTACATTTTAAATCTGTTATTAAATAATATTAATGAACACTTGCTAAAGTGACAAAATTCTGAATTGTGACAAGTCCCTCCGTCAACCCTTTGTAACTTCTAGAAAGATTTTTACCCAACTAATTCAATCATTTATCCAAATTTTACCATCATTGAGTACAGTTACAAGCGCAGAATAATACATTAATTGTGAAATCAATTAGCATAAGAGTTTGATTTAAACATTAACATGCTTTGAAAGAACAATTTCCCTAATAAACCTGTTTACATGAACACCTACCTGATGGGACTTTGAAAAACGCTGAAAATTGACAATCAAAATAAACGTTCTGCCACCTCGACTATGTTTTTTTTAAAGCAGTATAACGGTTGTATGTGAAACTATTTCTAAGCTGCATACTTTCAGTTTTTCCTGAACTCACTGGACTCGGTCAAAAGAAGTTAGCTGGCGCTGCTTGTGTTAGAACATTCACAGATGAAATACACCTCTATAACTCTGATTAAAGTGTTTCATGTCCTAATCATTCTAAAGATTGATCAGAAAACAAGGTGTTTTTAAAGGCGTATGCTTCCTTCTGTTATGACCTTACACCAATTAAGATCAGCAGAGTAAGATGTTTACATGACTAATGCCATACTCAGCCTACTGCCATAATCAGTTTAATAGGAAATTATTAGTGTGCATGTAAAGCACTAGTTATTTGGTTACTTTGACAGTCATTTCTGAACATTATTTATTTCATGTAATTAGTGATTCATTTACATCTGTCCCTCATTAAGGTCAATCCATGTTTAATATGGCGAAACTGTTCCTTACATTTTTTGGGGCAAAAGAAACATTAAACGTCAACTCATAGAGTAAAAGCAGGTTTCCTAGTGCTAGTCTTATCGATTCTCTGGTGTTTGAAGAAAACTGAGCAAGTGAACCATTTTACCCAGAAATTGGTATGGTAGAATAATGTTTTTGTGGAGCTAGCATTCAATTTTCACTCCAGTGGAACAAAACTAGCTTCCATTACCCCTGTCATGAGCAAATTTGTGGCTGATTTAAAGGACTATTTCACCATTGTAAACTAGTGGTTTTGTTGTTTTCAGTAGTCCCCTGTTACTTTATTTAGCACTTCCTACAGTATGTACTTTCATATAACCTCTTGAGATGGGGAAACATGTTTTTATTTCATCGAACATGTGCTCTTCATAACAGAAAGTTAAAATTAGGTGAAATCAAACGTTTTTGGGGGGGGACCAAGTTACACTTCTCAAAATTGGGTGGAACTACCAAATATTTTCATCAATATAATTAACCAATTAATTGTTAAAGAAGCAGAGTAATCCACACACCATGGTTTTTACTTAATGAAATCATATCTCCATGACCCTCTTCTCCTCTCTCAGTTCCACTCTGCCCCGGTGTTTTCCTGCAGTCGACCAGAACCAGCAGTAAAGTACAGGGAGGCGGTTGACATGGGGACTCCGGGAGGGTGGAGGGGAACGGGCTAGCTTTGTCCTGTTGGCCACAATAAGTTAACAGTTGATCATTAAACCAAATATTGTATTAAGTCAGTCTATACCTCTGATTTAGGTGCATCCCTCATATCTCCTTCCACCTGAAATGTTCAATCGTACACTACAACCCACAAATCTAAGAGCATTGGATTGGTGTGCATGGGCTAGTTTCCACCATATTTCTTATACCAGTCATTTAAAATCAAACAACAAGGAAAAGGAGAAGCAAGAGGATCAAATGGGGGGGGGGGGGTCACTAGTTACCACAAACCACACCCATTTCTACAACTTATCTTTTTAAATGTGATTTTAACCCTAACCTTAAAAACACTAACGTTATGCCTAACCCTAAATAAATAAAAGTACGTTATAGATGTTCGACATTGTGGCAACTAGTGAAAACACGCATATCTGCCCTCTCATTGGCTATAATGGTCCCATTCTTCCCGAATGGCTTCCAGCTGCGTTGCGTTTCAAACTCAACAACCCTCGGCCCTTAACCCTCAGCCCTTGAATTGCGTTTTACATCCGAGTGTACCTTAAAAATGTCCCTTAACCAAGCGAGGGAGAGTGATGATCGGAGGCAACGTCCTTGGTGGAAATCTTGAAGATTAACTTAAAAACAACCAACCTAAAGCTATCAATGTACCTAGTAAGCCAACGTATCTAGCTAGTGTCGTGGAATTATTGGTCCAATAATGTGGGAAGCTTGTGGAAGGCTACCCGAAACGTTTGACAAAAGTTAAACAATTTAAAGGCAATGATTCCAAATAATAGAGTGTTGGGAATGTGATGAAAGAAATAAAAGCTGAAATAAACAACTTTCTACTATCATTTTGACATTTCACATTCTTAAAATAAAGTGATCATAATTGACCTAAGACAGGGAATTTTTACTTGGATTAAATGTCAGGAATTGTGAAAAACTGAGTTTATATGTATTTGGCTAAGGTGTATGTAAACTTGACTTCAACTGTACCTTCCTAATACAGGTACATGTCTAGTGGTTCCTATCAATGATTAACTAATGAGCATGTCCAATAGCCTTCACAAGACCAGGCTAATGTAACTATCAATGATTAACTAATGTGCATGTCTAACAGTTTAACTTTACGTCCGTCCCCTCGCCCCGGGCGCGAACCAGGGACCCTCTGCACACATCAACAACAGTCACCCAAGTCTCAGAGCAAGTGACGTCACCGATTGAAAGGCTATTAGCGCGTACCACCGCTAACTAGCTAGCCATTTCACATCCGTTACACATGTCCAATAGCCTTCACAAGACCAGGCATGACCCCGAATGGTTAAGCCTGTATTGACTCAGCTTGCACATACACATTAGTATATGTGTAAGCAGAACCAATGGTTAACCCTATATCGAGTCTGCTGACTACTTCTAAGAAAACAGTATAGGTACTGGAAAGTACCCAACACTAGCACTCCTGTCAGCTAGCTAGCTACAGTTACCCATAGCTGGCTAGCTAGTTTTATAGTTTGGTCATTTATTCCAATACATTTCAGAATTGCACTCCTCACTACAAAACTAAGCCAATTTGCCAACACTAATATATATTTATTTAAATTGCAAACTAGCTTCATATTTTTACTGAGATACCGAAAATGCTGGTTGTTGATTAAATTTGACACTTAGCGGCCACCAGAGTTTGACATGTGACTACAGTTTGCAATGACTTGTGGGTCAAATCAACCCCGCAAGTGACCAAAGTTGTTCACTCGCTCCTTCAAGCTAAATCGAGGGCCAACGTTAGGGAATTAAAAAAAGGTCGGGAAATAAGGATGACAAATATAAATTCTATTTGGACACAGTTCTATTAGAACACACCAAAAACTACACATATCTAGGACTAAATATGAGCAACACAGGTAGCTTTCACATGGCTGTTGTTGATGACACAAGTTTACTGGAGAACTGAGACGAAGTAGAGACTCTGGACAGGGTGGATATTCGTATAATAAAAAGCAGTTTTATTCAGAGGTAAAGATATCTGATACAAACATGCATGGACTCGTTCATTCAGCTCGTAATGAACCTGCAGACAGAGCCCAGATAACCAGATCTACCAGACTCAACCTACTTTCTGTCCTGTATAAAATGTCTATGTATTTCTGTTTTCTGGTTGGTCCTGATCAGGTTGTTGTCTTCTCAGATTGGTCCGGATGAGCTGTGCGTCATCCTTCTGATTCTTGTATCAAAAGATCTTTGTTACCAAATGTTCAGCTAAAAACAGGAGATTTAGGTGTGTGCGCAGATGTTCCTATCTAAATCGGTGTTTATGAAAGGTTTATGTCAGCCCTCTGTCCTCGGTTATGTGTGTGTCTCATTATCTCGTGGGATGCAGACCCAAGCACTCTTGCGCAAGGCCTTCCCTGCCTTATCAGTGTTTATGAATGTTCTGTGTCAGCCATCTGTCTCTGGTGTGTGTGTGTCTCAGTTTCTGCTTGTGAGTATGTGAGAGAACCTTGTTTAAGAAAGTTAGTTATAACAATGTAATAGCAATATGCTTGTGTTATTTACAATGGTATTTCTTACACTGTGAATGAGCTGAGAGACAAAGCAAGAAGAGCATTCTATGCCATTAAAAGGAACATCAAAATTGAAATTCCAATTAGAATCTGGCTCAAAATGTTTCAATCAGTTATAGAACCAATTGCTCTATATGGCAGTGAAGTATGGGGTCCACTCTCTAATAATGAATTCATCAAATGGGACAAACATCCAACTGAAATATTGCATGCAGAGTTTTGCAAGACTGTATTGCAAGTACAAAGAAAAACTCCAAATAACGCATGTAGGGCAGAATTGGGCCAATACCCCCTCCTCACTCGAATAGAAAAAAGAGCCATCAAATTTTACAACCATCTAAAAACAAGTGACCCTAAAACATTCCATCACACAGCTCTACAATGTCAAGAGATGAAACCAGAGAAGAGTCCCCTCAGCCAGCTGGTTCTGAGGCTCAGTTCACCAACCCAAACCAACCCCATAGAGCCTCGGGACAGCCCTCAGAAAATCTGGCCCAACCAAATCATCACAAAACAAAAATAAAAATATATAACCTATTGGAAAGACACCACAAAAAAATCAAAGTAAACTTCAATGCTATTTGGCTCTAAACAGACAGTACATGGTGGCAGACTATCTGACCACTGTGACTGATAGAAAACTGAGGAAAACATTGACTAGGTACAGACTCAGTGAGCACCGTCTGGCTATAGAGACCGGTCGTCACAGACAAACCTGGCTGCCCAGAGAGGACAGGCTGTGCTCACTCTGCTCCAGAGGAGAGGTAGAGACAGAGGTGCATTTCCTACTACACTGTGACAAATACTCAGACCTAAGAGCATATTTCTTTCCCAAAATTATAACTCAATACAAAGAATTTGAAACTATAAAAGATGAAGAAAAAATCAAATATTTATTGGGTGAAAAGCCAAAATGTGCAGTTTTGGCAGCCAAATATTTTTGGCAGCCACAACCTGAGGGACAGCCAGTGAAAAATGCAAAGTAATATTGATAATATTTCCCATTTAGCTTAGTTTTGTCTTTCATACCAGGTCATATGTCTTCTCAAGTCATATTGACACTGGTCTACTACTGTTGCTTTAATTTATTGTTGTTCTGATTAATATTGTTGTTGTAGTTGTTGATGGTAATCCCATGTCCACTACTACTGTTATTATTGCTGTTGGTCCCACCATTTATTTATATATAAATATATATATATATATTTTGTATATATATACATATATATTTGATTTTTATTTTACGATATGTATACTTTGACAATGTAAGTAATAACGAACTTAACATGTCAATAAAGTCAATTGAATTTAATTTAATTGAATTAGACCTCCCTAAAATGGCAATCAAACTGCATCCGGTTTCGACGGGGATACGCCCGAGGGAAAAACAACGTGTTTGGATTGCAGCCATTTCTTTTCTTTGTTAGAACGGCAACTTGAATATCTGGTTAAATAATGGCTAATATGTAAGAAATTAGTGAAGGAATGTGAACACTTAGGGAGGAAGGATAGAATTAGGTTAAAGTCACAGATTCCTAAACATGACTGTATGAACTGATTAATTTTGCTGGACCCCAGGAAGAGTAGCTGCTGCGTTGGCAGCTAATGGGGATCCATAATAAATACTGTAATGAAACAAGCTGGGAGCAGGTCTCGAACCCTCGACCTTCTAGCCCGAAGTCCAGCGCGTTATCGAATGCCGCAAAAGAATGCTCGAGCGGCAGAGTCGACATCCGCGCTTATAAACCCAGGGTCGTTACAATACAACTGATATAGTTGTAGGCTACTTTTTAAAATTTAACTAGTTAAGTCCGATATAGAAAAAAAATATTATTTAGAATCACGGCATATGAACAGTGGATTAACTGACTTGTTCAGGGACAGAACGACAGATGTTTACCTTGTCAGCTCGGGGATTCGGTTACTGGCCCAACGCTCTAACCACTAGGCTACCTGCCGCCCCAAACAGAACACAGCAATGTGGAGGTTCAAAGATGATGAAAACTAAGCCTAGACATTTTACACAACCCAGCAGGCATATACTGTTAAAACCAGACTTACCCAATCCATTGTGGAAGCTACTGTTTCTTTGTATGATATGAACTGTTCGCCGCTAACTGTCCGCGTCAACAATTTGTTGTTTTCTTGTTCTTCTTTAAGGTTTTATGACTACAATTATTGCTGCCACCTACTGTACGGCGGGTGAACTACAAATATCCATCCAAATTATTTACATCGTAGGTAAAGAATTCATGCAGGACATCTCTCCATAATTGTGTCAAATCTTCATGAATTTGTTCCACTATAAATCAGATTCTTTACATGAATACCATTAAAAAAAGATGCAACACTGTTTCTGGGTGGTCATTACAAAAGGTACATCTTGAATGTATCTATTTTTTTAACTTCATGTAGTGGTTGGCAGGGTAATATGTATGAATAATTTTATAATAAACTTCTTTAATTGTGTTAGTAAGTACGTATGTGTGACAACAGATATGATCAGTAAAACGATTCCAATAAGGCATGACATTAGGTATATAGATAGATACAAAATCCTGTTGATACAAGGCAAGTATCGCTCTGTTGTTGAACGGACCAAAAAAAATACAAATCTTTACTACTATTGAGTCAACAGCGGTAATCGAAGGTAGGTTCTGAGGGTCTTAACATGTTCCTGAATAATAAAGCAACACCTGAGGGAATGGAGACTAAAACAATTGTAAATTCTTTAGGCGTTGTAGGGATCTTGTAAAGTGATAAGAATGAGTCATAATGAAGTAAAAGACCCTCTGCATTTACAAGTTGTCTCACCAATAGGATATTATTTCTGAACCAATATTCTAAAAACAAAGATTTATCATTACACAATATGTGCTGATTATTCCAGATATAATATACGTGTGGAGAGAAATTATGCTTCTAAATGAAGGACCATGACTAGAAAACCTGCCGATGAAAAGAAGAGTTTCACTGGAACTTTGTCAATAGCAAACCAACATGAAGTTAAGGCCACCAAAAGTAGAAAAGACATGATGAGGAATGCAGCTCCACAGAAGTGGGTCTTCTTAGTAAGTGTTTTATCAAACTGATCTGAACACTATTATTTAAGGTAGGAATGTCCAGAGAATTCAGCCCACCATACTCATAAGTGTTCAATGCAACAGTTTCCTAATGTGATGGTGACGGTTTCTCCACAGAAAGTTAAAAAGCATCTGGTCTGTTGAAAGGGTTTTACATGGAACCCTAAAGATTTCTACCTGGAACCAAAGAGGTTCTACCTGAAACTC
Source organism: Salvelinus fontinalis (assembly GCF_029448725.1). Lineage (NCBI taxonomy): Eukaryota > Metazoa > Chordata > Actinopteri > Salmoniformes > Salmonidae > Salvelinus > Salvelinus fontinalis. The sequence continues at coordinate 9,992,879 of NC_074704.1, forward strand.
AAAAGGGTTCTCCTATGGGGACAGCAGAAGAACCCTTTAAGGTCCTAGATAGCACCTTTATTTCTAAGAGTGTAGTGCTGCTACGCCCACTCTTCTACAACACTTCAACAGTCCAAATAAATTATGTCATGGAGCATCACCATGGCGATGATGATTTGTGAGACGTCATTGCATCGACAATCCCCAATAGTGACTTAATGACATTTGGAGTCCCTGACATCATTTGTTTGGCTTCTAACTGTTAGAGAGGATGGCTGCATCTGAAATGTCACCTGACAGTATATAGGGAATAGGATGCCATTTCACACACAGACTATGTGTAGGTCTATTCTATTCTGGTGGATGGATGGTGTAATAGATTGGTCCAATTGGCGTAGCGGTCTAAGGCACTGCATCTCAGTGCAAGAGTCGTCACTGTCATCCCTGGTTTGAATCCTTGCTGCATCACATCCGGCCGTGATTGGGAGTCTCATTGGGCGGCACACAATTGGCCCAGCGCCGTTCAGGTTTGGCCGGGGTAGGTCGCCATTGTAAAAAAGAATTTGTTCTTAACTGACTTGCCTAGTTAAATAAAGGTAAAACATATATATATATTTTTTTTAAATGAACATGGTAATCTGCCTAGATACAATTATCACTTACCTGATTGGTTATGTTACCCTTTCTATGAGCTTAAAACATAAACACCAACTTGAAAGGTACTGTTCACTTGAATGTTAATCATGTCAGCACGATGTAACAGCCATTTACAGCATTTTTTGTTCATTTTTCTTCCTCTTCCCAAGTCCACCTATTTCCCATTAGCTTCACCCGAGTACCCCCTAGTGGCTGGAAAACAACTGTATTAAGCCTCTTACAGTTAATCCTGTGACCTCTGAACTTTGATAAGTTGATAGAACGTGCTGCCTCAAACATGCCCCTACTACCATGTTTTGGATTATTAAAATTTCCCAAATGAGCTCCTCTCTCCTGTCCAGTTGTTACTATTAGTTGTTCTATAGGTGATAAAACCTCAAATACTACAAATGGATTCAAAGGAAAAAACGCGTGGATTGTAAATGGAGCAGCCATCCACTGTCAGGAAGAACATACAGAACTTCTGCAGAGGATATTATCCCAGAGAAGAGTAGCGATGGAAAATGGCTACTATGCAAGGCGGACAAGTGGACGAGTACAAAGAATCGCGGGAGGATTTTGAAAGCTATCTTGAGCTTTGGGAGCTATGGATGTTTGCAAATGACATTAAAGACGACAAGAAGGTCAGTGTGTTTCTTTCTTTGATCGGTGCAGTAACATATGGACTATTAAAGAGACTGATCACACCTGATACACCAAGTACTTTGCAGTACTTGGTGTATGGCCAGGCACGACTCCATGGCCAGGCACGACTCTACCACCATCATTAAGTTTGCAGACAACAACAGTGGTATTCCTGATCACCAACAACGACGAGACAGCCTATAGGGAGGAGGTCAGAGACCTGACCGGGTGGTGCCAGAATAACAACCTATCCCTCAACGTAACCGAGACTAAGGAGATGATTGTGGACTACAGGAAAAGAAGGACCGAGCACGCCTCCATTCTCATTGACGGGGCTGTAGTGGAGCAGGTTGAGAGCTTCAAGTTCCTTGGTGTCCACATCACCAACAAACTAGAATGGTCCAAACACACCAAGACAGTCGTGAAGAGGACACGACAAAGCCTATTCAGAGGAAGGCCCTAAAAATTGACAAAGACCCCAGCCACCCTGGTCTCAGACTGTTCTCTCTACTACCGCATGGCAAGCGGTACCGGTGTGCCAAGTCTAGGACAAAAAGGCTTCTCAACAGTTTTTACCCCCAAGCCATAAGACTCCTGAACAGGTAATAAAATGGCTACCCGGACTACATACTACCTCAATTGGCCCGACCAACCAGTGCTCCCGCACATTGGCTAACCGGGCTATCTGAATTGTGTCCTGGCATCCACCACCTGCCTACCCCTCTTTTTACGCTACTGCTACTCTCTGTTCATCATATTTGCATAGTCACTTTAACCATATCTACATGTACATACTACCTCAATCAGCCCGACTAACCGGTGTATATAGCATCGCTACTGTTATTTTTCACTGTCTTTTTACTGTTGTTCTAATTTCTTTACTTACCTATTGTTCACTTAATACCTTTTTGCACTATTAGTTAGAGTCTGTAAGTAAGCATTTCACTTTAAGGTTGTAAAGAACCTGTTGTATTCAGCGCACGTGACAAATACACTTTGATTTGATTTGGAGTATGAGGAACTGAAGCTAGTGTTGCTAACTCACTCCAAACCAAAACCTCTGGTGATTGCGAAGCAATTTAATTTGAAAAAACGTAACCAGAAGTAAAGAGAGTGTGTGTCTGATTATGCGTTAGCTTTGCGATAGCTGTCATAACTAGGAAAGACATTGAGAGATCAGTTGGTAAGTGGACTGTGCTCTGAAGCTTTGCGGCACAAGATGCTAGCAGCGAAGGATCTAACATTCAGAAAGGCATGTGAGATGGCATTGTCAAAGGAGTTAGCTTCCAATAAAACCAGGGAGAATTCAGAATTAGCGAAAGAGTCTCAATCAGTAAATACAGTGAATAAAATGCAAAAACATTTCCCAGGATAGGAAAAGGACAGTTCAAGGGCAGAAATGACAATGGAGAGAAACAGTATAAAAAAAATGACACAAGGCAAGAGAATTCTGGTCAGCAACTGTCGGGTTAGGTTCCTTGTTCCTTGTCAATCATTGGCTTATTGGTGAAATCAGCAGTCAGATAAATGTATTCTTTAAGTAAACCAATCAAACTTTTATTAATGCAATTGCAGACAGAAGTTAACAATGGAAACACAGCATGTATGTCTGAGTAAGTTCTGCAACCAATCAAAGGGTGCAGCTGATTATATACCTGTGATCACTCGCTGGTGGTGTGATCACCTACGTCAATGTATATGTGCAGCAATAAGCTGAGGTTACCTGATAAGGTAACCTAGTACAGTAGCTTCTCTGAATTCTAAGTATCATTAGCATTTTCCACTGTCACACGAGATCAAAGTGTCAAAACCAGACATTGTTTACATCTCAGCTCTGTACGTTGTTCCGGTCTGACTCAAGCCTAGCCTGCAGGCACATTCTTTCAACAGCGAGAGCATAACCACAAAGACTAATATAGATGCTTGTGCAACGTATAGTGGCAGAGCTTTAGACACACAGCAACAATATCTATTATAAGGCCTGCAGCAAAACATATGAATCTTAAGGTCCCCTTAATCACTAATGGGGAGGGTGTCGGAGACCCTTCCCCTACACAGCCATGCTACAGGTGTAGAGGAAAACATTCTGCTCATGGTTGAAGACTAAAAAATGAGAAATGCATGTCTGTTCTAAAGTTGGACACATTGCCTCTGCATGTAGGAACCGCAGAGCAGGACAGACACAGTATGTTGATGCTGCTGAGAGCAATGCAAGAGTAAGGAGGATGGTTCAAATCAAATCAAATTGTATTTGTCACATGTGCTGAAAACCACAGGCGTAGTAAACCTTACAGTGAAATACAACAGGCGTAGTAAACCTTACAGTGAAATACAACAGGCGTAGTAAACCTTACAGTGAAATACAACAGGTGTAGTAAACCTTACAGTGAAATACAACAGGCGTAGTAAACCTTACAGTGAAATACTGAATACAACAGGTGTAGTAAACCTTAGTGAAATACTAACTTACAAGCCCTTAACCAACAGTGAAGTTGTAAGAAAAATGAATTTTAAGTAAAAAAATAGAACAAATAATGAAGGAGTGGCAGTAAAATAACATTAGTGAGGCTATATACAGGGGGTACCGGTACAGAGAATCAATGTGCAGGGGCACCGGTTGGTCGAGGTAATTGAGGTAATATGTAAATTTGTAAGTCGCTCTGGATAAGAGCGTCTGCTAAATGACTTAAATGTAAATGTAAATGTAAATGTAGGGTAGAGTTAAAGTGACTATGCATAGATAATAAACAGAGTAGCAGCAGCGTAAAGGGGGTCAATAGTCTGGGTAGCCATTTGATTAGCTGTTCAGGAGTCTTATGGCTTGAGGGTAGAAGCTGTTAAAAAGCCTTTTGGAGATAGACTTGGCGCTCCGGTACCGCTTGCCGTACGGTAGCAGAGAGAACAGTCTAAGACTAGTGTAGCTGGAGTCTTTGACCATTTTTAGGGCCTTCCTCTGACACCGCCTGGTATAGAGGTCCTGGATGGCAGGAAGCTTGGACCCAGTGATGTACTGGACTGTACTCACTACCCTCTGTAGTGCCTTGCGGTCGGAGGCCGATGGTGCAGCTATAGAACATTTTGAGGTTCAGAGGACCCATGCCGAATCTTTTCAGTCTCCTGAGGGGGAATAAGATTAAAAGTTGTTTGAATTGTATACAGTTTACACTACTTCCAATGAGAAAAAGGGCGTTACAATGAATGTGACATTGGATGTAAAGGATTTGGACATGCAGTTAGACACAGAGGCCGCTGTCTCTCTGGTCTCGGAACTGTGTTACCATGATGCTCTGACTCACCTGCCGTTAAAGAAAACGCAGTGAGAAAATTCCTTTGCTGGGTGAGACGATTCCTTTGCTGGGTGAGACGATTCCTTTGCTAGGTGAGACGATTCCTTTGCTAGGTGAGACGATTCCTTTGCTAGGTGAGAACTTTCCTTTGCGAGGTGAAAACGTTCCTTTGCGAGGTGAAAACGTTCCTTTGTTAGGTAAGTAAGAACATTTCTTTGTGGGGTGAGAACATTCCTTTGTTAGGTGAGAACATTCCTTTACGAGGTGATAATCGACAGCCATTCAAAGTGGTTGGAAGTTTTTCACATAACTTCAATGACATCAACGAACTTCATCGAAAAGCTGCGAAGGCTGTTTGCAGCCTATGGATTGTGATAAATTGTCTCTGATAATGGACCCCAGCTGGTCTCTTCAGATTTCTAACAATTCCTAAAAAACAATAGAATCAAGCAGACCCTTCCTGCTTACCATCCTGCCTCGAATGGTGCAGCAGAGAGGTCAGTCCAGATAGTAAAGCGAGCTCTGATAAAAAACGTTTGAGGACAATAGACAATCTACTCTTTCTCAAGCATTGCTGAGCCAATGTTCCGCAGTACCCCCCCCCCACAGAGTCACATGTCGGACCCCTGCTGAGCTCTTCCTGAAGCGCCAGATCCGAACACGCTTCAACCTACTCCGACCTGACTTAGCTAAAACAGTGGAAGAAAAACATGCCAAACAAAAGAAACACCATGACCATGGTAGACTACACCTTTTAGTTTTCCAGGAGGAAGAACAAGTCTGACAGGGAAAGATAAATAGATTCAGGCGACAGTAATCTGGAGACTGGGACCTGTGATTTACCTCATTCATATGATGCCATTTCAGACAGACTATTTGTAGGTCTATTCTAGTCTGGTGTATGGATGGGACGTTTAAATCATTGTGTAGATTTATTGTTTGGCCTCATTAAATAAAGCTGATTATATTGTGTTATTTAATACATGGAGCGTACTAAGTGAAATCAAGCCCAGCACATATTTTTGTTTAAAAAGGGATGATTTAACCCAGAATCATTCTCATGATAAATTATATTGATTTTACAAAACATTTTACTTAAAATCAAAACAATTACAAATGTTAATTGCATGATGTGTATGAAGGGCCCGATTCAGACTTGAGATATGTTAACGTAACATGGACTTAAGTCAGGGGTGTCAAACTCATTCCACGGAGGGCCTTGTGTCTGCAGGTTTTTGGTTTTTCCTTTCAATAAAGCCCTAGACAACCAGGTGTGGGGAGTTCCTAACTAATTAGTGATGTTAATTCATCAATCAAGTACAAGGGAGGAACGAAAACCCTCAGACACTCGGCCCTCCGTGGAATGAGTTTGACACCTGTGACTTAAGTCAATAAAACATTGACATTTGGCAATATTTTGGGACTTAAGTCGATGTTAAGTCCTTTACTATAGGGTGTATAGTCTTGTGCATTAATGAAGTTACAGAAATTATTTCCCAGTTTGTTGTGCCATGACCCATGACACCCTACAACATTATGGGCAGCAGTTTCCTCTCGCACTGAATTGAGGTAGCTCTAAATCATGTGGAAGGTGCACACTTACCTAGGTAGTTGGCCTGGCCAGAGGTGTGGATGTAACTGGAGAAATAGCTGCCCCCCTACCTACTGGCAGTGAAGGGTTAAACATGAAAACTCCCCTACCTCTCCCAAAACTTTCCATTTTTAAAATATATATATATTTTTAGTTTTGTTGTTGTTGTAAATATTAAGTGCCCCCAAAAAATGAAAATTATCACAATCAATATGAACACTTCTATAAAATCAGCTTGAACATAATGCACTCAAAATAAAAGTTCAGTAGTGGTTGTCTAACAAGACCAAGAATCAACACAGAAAAGTAACAAGAAACGCCTTAATAAATAGTTGTCGCCACCATGTGGTAGAAAACGGCATCACCCTCACGTTAATTGGCTTCCTAAGGTTACTAGCGTTACATCCCAATTACATCACTAAATAATCATAACATCACCACATACAACTAATAAACAGTATATTATATTCCCCACTCACTCATGCTACCAGGAGCTTCCTGAGAACTTCACTTGCGCAGAATGCAAAACCTATTCCTCTGGCGTGCATCAGCAACCACAGTACTTCTTGAAGCCGGGTCTCCGATCGCTCCACGTGACGTCCGGCGAAGACAAGAAGACGAGTCACGGCACCAGTGTAACAGATGTATAATGTACTCTCCATGCGTTGTGTTTTCTCAAAATAAATAACTTCGGCCAGTGGTCCCAGTTGAGCATCATTTATTTCTGTTGCTGTTGTTAAATGGGAAACAGCACGATAGTTGTGCAGGGCTTAACAGTGTTGATGGCTGTCGATGGCAAAATCCCTTGCATCACATTTTCATACTGGGCGAACAAAATACAAAAATACAATACAAAATATAACATGTGTAAATACCTGTTGTTAAATGGGAAACAGCACGTTAGTTGTGCAGGGCTTAACAGTGTTGATGGCTGTCGATGACAAAATCTGTAGCATGAAGACAACTGTGTTAGCAGTGGCTTATGTGACCATGACATCGGTGTATGCTAGATAACACACTTATTTACAGCAATCATATGCCAAAGCACATCCCAGAAAGCCCCTCAATCCCTAACAGGTACCATATACCCACACATGTATAGAATCAGTAACATACAGCAAACTTGTACACATTGTAAAATAGAAAACAGTATTCAGAACGTGACCTACCCCTTGCATCACATTTTTATACTGGGAAGACCTGACGTTCGCGATCTCCCCCTATCTGCAAGCGGGGCCAATCACAACACCCCTTATTGTCATCAGAGTTGAACTAACCAATAAGAATGCTTGAACATCAAATACACATTTCTTTAGAGGCAAGTGGAAACATAACCAACCCTGTTACACCCACTCGACAACAACACTTCAACCGTCAAAATAAATTGTCACGGTGCATCACCATGGCGATGATGATGATTTGTGTCAATGTGACGTCATTGCACTGGCAACCCTCAAGACTGACATAATGACATTTGGAGTTCCTGACATCGTTTGTTTGGCTTCTAACTGTTAGAGAGGATGGCTGCATCTGAAATGTCACCTGACAGTATATAAGGAATAGAAAAAATTATACTGCATTTTACAAAAGCAATTACAATGTTAATTGCAAGATGTGTGTAAAGGGCCCGATTCAGACTTGGGATATGTAGCCTTAATATGGGCTGAAGTCAATAAAACATGGACGTTAGGCAATATTTTGGGACTTTAGTCCTCAAGTCTGAATATGGTCCTACGTGAACAACAGTGTGTGTTTATAGTCTTGAACATTAATGTAGTTACAGAAATTATTTCCAAGTTTGTTTTGCGATGACCATGACACTCCACAACATTAATTGCAACAGTTTCCTCTCGATAAAACACACGCAAAGCTAAAAAAAAACTGTGCAATCACGAGTTTGGTATATTATCTTGTTCCCTTTCAGATATACAAAGCAAATCTGTATTACCTGTAGATATGATATATTACATGTAGATATGATATATTACCTGTAGATATGATATGTTACCTGTATATTTTATATATTACCTGTAGATAATATATATTAAATGTAGATATGACATATTACCTGTAGATATTATATATTACCTGTAGATTTACATATTACCTGTATATATTATATATTAAGTGTAGATAGGACATATTACCTGTAGATATTATATATTAACTGTAGATATTATGTATTACCTGTAGATATGATATATTACCTGTAGATGTGTCAGAGATGTTCCAAGGAAGCTGTACCCCAATTCTAAAAACTGTGTTTTAAATCCGAACTTCAGGTCTGTGGTCTGTGATTCTCAGTGTGCAGTCTTTCTCTTTAGTCCCAAGGTACTCAGCGCGACTTGGATACTCTGGACTGAGCTCAGGATTTTAGGCACCTCATTACATTTTTTTTGGATATAACAGTTTGGTTCTGAGACCACATGATAACTTGGATGTTGATATGTGCAGGGCAGTTCCACTGTTAAGCCCTTTATAGCACAGATACTCTGATGGGTGTAAGTCACGTTGAAACAGTTCTGACCCAGAAAACCTAAAACAGCAGGAGGCCCATTCATTTTGTCACGTTCCTGACCTATTTCTGTTAGTTTGTTGTATGTGTTAGTTGGTCAGGACGTGAGTTTGGGTGGGCATTCTATGTTTTCTGTTTCTATGTTGGTTTAAGCGTTGCCTGGTATGGCTCTTAATTAGAGGCAGGTGTTTTGCGTTTTCCTCTAATTGAGAGTCATATTGAGGTAGGTTGTTTCACAGTGTTCGTTGTGGGTGGTTGTCTCCTGTGTCAGTGTTTGTCGCACCATACGGGACTGTTCGGTTTGTTTTGTACATCGTTCTTTTTGTGTAGTCTATTTTTCCCTGTTCGTGAATTCTTCGTGTTTTATGTAAGTTCATATGGTTCAGGTCAGTCTTCATCGTTTTGTTATTTTGTTAGTTAATTCAAGTATAGTTCGTTTTCTGTCTTCGTTGTTTTTGTCGTGTCTTGATTAAATTATGTCATCACAACCCGCTGCGCATTGGTTCAATCACTATTCCTCCTTATCGGTTGAAGAGGAGGAGGAATGCCGTTACACATTTATTCAATTAGTTTCTTCTATTATTATTACACTGAACAACAATAGAAACACAACATGCAACAATAGTTACAGTTGATATAAAAAAAATCTGTCAATTGTTATAAATGAATTAGGCCCTAATCTATGGATTTCACATGACTGGGAATACAGATATGCATCTGTTGGTCACAGATACCTTAAAATAGGTAGTCGGTATCTGGTGTGACCACCATTTGCCTTATGCAGTGCAACACAGCTTCACGTTAGACAATGGATTTAATGCATTTTTGTATTGAAAATGTGTCGTGGAAATTACCAGCAGGGCCTCAAAGTCAAACTTAAATGAATAATTATTTATTATCAGCAAGCTGGAGAGGTTCCAACAAACTTAATGCACTACAGTACATGTCGGTCGGGAGCTCATTCGGGGCAGTCCCGTTAGTTCTCTTATATACTGCTTACACAGACAAGTTATATTTGCATGATTTACATGTTTCATTATTCACGTTTGGTTCCTGCATGTGACTGGCACCGTCTCCTATCTTAACTCATAGAACATATTCTGGGCATTCTGCCAAAAGGTCTGAGGGGGTCATGACTGTCTCCCCCTCACATCTCTACCCAGCACCTACAGGAACCAATGATTGTATGAGACAAGATGTACAATCCATCTCTCCAGACAACATTTCCATCACACATGAATATACACCTTGTATTGTTGAAACATTATTCTACATTATTTAATGGATAACAGGAGTTCTTGAAATAGATACAGCTCTGAACACCTCCACCCCACTACACACTTTCTGGTGTTTTTTCAGTGACCCTGAATGAGCAACTCTCTTTCCATATAGACAAGAGTAAGGCTTCTCTCCTGTGTGTATTCGCTGGTGTGTTGTCAGGTTGAAATCTAGAGCAAAACTCTTCCCACACTAATCAGAACTATGAGGCTTCTCTCCTGTGTGTATGCGTTGGTGTTCAGTCAGGTCTCCTGATTGATTGAAGCTCTTCCCACACTAATCACAGCTATAAGGCTTTTCTCCAGTGTGAATCCGCTGATGGATCATCAATTCTGTATGTTTAGCTAAACTCTTCTCATAGTCAGAGCAGCAGTGGTGAGGTTTCTTCCCTATAAGTCTCTGCTGGTGTTTATTGAGACTTTCTGATCTGGAGAGACTCTTCTGGAGTTACGTCTTGTCAGCATCATGTTGTTGAGGATCCCCAGATAAGCCCCTCCCACTGAGAGAGCAACGGTTAGGGCTGTCCCCTGTGAAACAAAGATATTGAATAACATCTGAAATCAGGCTACCTGATGGGACTTTGATAAATGTAGAAAATTGTCTATCAAAATAAATGTACTACCACAGCAACCATGTTATTTTTGATAAGCATATTTGATTCCGAATTTGGACATATTAAGTTTGTATGTGAAAACTGAAATAATGCATCGTAGAAATAGTTTTCCCCTCACTGCACTTGCACAAAATAAGGATGCTTGCGCTGCTATATGAATCTGATTAAGGCTGTCATTCCCTGATCTGTTTCACCTGTCCTTGTGGTTGTCTCCACCCCCTCCAGGTGTCGCCCAGTTTCCCAATTATTCCCTGTGTATTTATTATACCTGTGTTCTCTGTCTGTTCGTTGCCAGTTTGTCTTGTTGGTTCAAGCTTACCAGCAGTTTTCCTGTCAGCGCCTATCGTTTCCCAGCCTATTTCCTCGTCCTCCTGGTTTTTGACCTTTGCCTGTCCTGACCCTAGACCCGCCCGTCTGACCTCTATGCCTTAACCTGCCTGCCATCCTGTACCTTTGCTCAACCTCTGGATCACTGAACTCTGCCTGTCCCTGAACCTGAGTCCACCGGCTGTCCTGTACCTTTGCCTTGCCCTGGATTTCCGACCGCTGGCTGCCTTGACCTGTCGTTGCCTGCCCCTGTTGCTACCAACATTGTTACTTCGACAGTCTGCATCTGGGTCTTAACTTGATCCCATAAAGGCGTTTACGTGTCCTAATATTTCGAAATATTGCGCAGAAAACCAGGTGTTTTTAAAGGCATTGCTTCAATTGTCACCTTAAGCCAATTAAGATAAGCAGAGTAACGTGTTTACATGACTAATGTCTTGCTCGGCCTACTGCCATAACTAGTTTAATATCAAATAATGTGTGCATGTAAACATACTCGTTGTAGGAGCACTAGTTATTTTGTTGCTTTTACAAAGTCCTTTCTGAAGATTATTATCAATGTGATTAGTGACCTTCATTTTAAGGTCAACCCTGTTACATGAACTGAACTCTCGTTTTAATATGGTGAAACTATTCCTTAAATATGTTTTCAAAAGAAGCATTGAACATCTAGTAAAAGCAGGTGAGCTGGTTCTATTCTTTTTGTCAATTTACTGCTGTTTTATGGTGCAAAACTGAGCATCTCAACCCTCTACCCATACATAGACATGCTAGAAATGTTTTACAATTCATTTTTTTTGTGAAGATTGCATTCAATTGCCACTCCTTGTTTCACAAAGCAACCTTCCATTCCCCTGTCATAAGCGGTTTTATGGTTCATTTTAATTTACTATTTTACCAATGTAAGATCGTGGTTATGTTTCACTATATTGGATCACGCCAATATATTGGTATCACTCCGCGGCGGAGGGATACATCCGAGGTGAGGATTTACAGATTCACTCCCGTGTACACCTGTGTCACGGCTGGGGTCCACCCCTATATATAGACCCAATGGCTGCGACACACGGCCATGGGTCTTTCATTTTCTCGGCGGAAGTCCATATGGTTTGAGGTACAAACTTTCTGAAGTTCGCTTGGTAAGTTACTGGAAAGTATAATATCTTGCGTGGAAATATACTCACTGGCTGTTTGCAGCCTGGAGCAGCTGGCCACATGGAAGCCTCTCCTCTTGAGTGCTACACTCGCTGCTTGCGGTTGATCAGTATCTTCCGTCCCTGGTTTGTGGTACTTGTGTTTCATTAGCGTTACACTACGACTCCGTGTGCATCCATTAGTATGGTGGCTCTTGCTGACACAAACTGTATTTACCTTACACAACCTGCCCACTGGCTTGTACTATGTGTGTGTTGTGAATTGCTTTAACATGCTGCTACCCGTGCCAGGTTCTCTGCTAATTACCCTGCAGGGTTTTTTTCTTGTTCTTTCCCTTGCAGAGTGTAAGAGTATCATGCTGGGCTTTCCACTAGTTGAGACATTAACTTTGGAGTTCCTTAACGAAGTTACTCCATATGGTGCTGTTTTTACTGCTTGGATAATAAACCGGCAAGGTAATATTGCAGTTGGCCTAAAACAAAAAAACGAATAAATCAAATCCATTACTTGGTTGCTGTTTTTTTGTCTGCCTGTCTTTCACACACGGGTCTTCCCTGTTTCTTTACAGAGGTACTGGGTAATTATCCCTCATCGGGTTCCTATTCCTCCATGCGGGTCACGACATAACTCTCCCAGGGCGTTGGACCTCTGCTCCGTGGCCTTGCTGGCTTGGCTGCGCTTATGGCTTCCCTTTGTGACAGGTGTGATAGTGGCGTCCCCCCTGGGCATCCGCATACCTCGTGTATGCACTACCTGGGTTTGAGCCACGCGGAGAGGGCGGTGGAGCGCCCTACTGGATGCCTGTTTTGTGTGGTGTTCTCAGCAATCGCGCCAGGCACAGGCATTGAGTCCATGCGCGAGTGGGTCGGCCAGGTTCGGGCTCAGGCTGGGGACAAGCTCCCTCCCTCAGGAGTGGTGCACCAGCGAGCTGTTAGTCCATCTACTGGGTCCAGTACCCCTCTCAGGAAGTGTAGCCGGAGCCACCTCAGGCAGAGCCCATCTGCTGCCAGGCCTGGACGGGGGCAGGAGTCGGACTGCTGTGGCCACCTTGAGGGCGCATGTCCTGCGTCAGGAGGTTGATCGCGTCAATGGCGATGACAGCTTTTACCTTTTGGCCAGTGATAGGCTGTTCCTGGAGGACAATGCTGGCACAGCTCACCACCGTGAGCGGGGCTACCAGACTGACAGGTCATCAGAAGCTGGCAGCGGGGCTTCATCGCCTCCAGCGGTCCGAGAGACTATGAGGAGCCTACTCACTCGGGTAGCCACTGCACTGTACATCAAACTGGTGGACAGTGATGACTTTCCATCTGTCCCCATCTCTGCTGAGTTCCGTGAGGCCTTGCAGGAGAGCTGGGTCTCTGCCAGGGGGCTCACCGACTCAAAGCAGAGACTGGACCATGGAGTTATGTTGCAGGCGTGGTGTATCTCGGCCTCCGGGAGTTCCCGACCATGGACACCATGATAACTGCCATGGTCCTCCCGGACCAGGAGATTATAGAGCGGAACCCGCGACTGAATTCAGGACCCTCCAGGGTCTTTAATGTGGACTTGTAAGCTACATATGGGTCCCTCTGTTCTCTTGACCGCCTTACCAACGCGGCTATGCTACTGAGTCATGCGGGGTGCAGTATGTCCTCCAATACCTGCAGTCTCTCTTGGATGAGGGCTTGGCAGCCTCTACACTGTGGGTATTTGGCCTCTATATCTGCCTGCCATGTGGGGTGAATAGACAGGCCAGTCGGGCGCCATCCCTTGGTCTCCAGGTTTATGAAGGGGGTTCGTCGCCTGCGTCCAGCTAGGACCCACTCAATGGCGAGCTGAGATCTGGATGTGGTCTTGGCAGCTTTGGCAAAGCCGTTTTTCGAACCGTTGGAGTCTGCCTCCCTGAAACACCTCTCTACGAAGGTGGCTTTCAAGGAAGCAATTACTTCCATGAAGAGGGTGGGTGAGCTCCATGCTCTTTCAGTAAGTTCTGAGTGCTACCGGATGGACCCCGATGGGAGGAGTATATCTCTTCGCCCCAACTCTTCATTCTTCCCGAAAGTTCTGTCAGACAGGCATGTAAGCATCCCTTTTATCCTGTCTGCTTACGACACCCAGGAGTGGCAGAAGAGTCTGGGAAAGTAGATGCACAAAGTAGATGTCCTTAACCGACTTACCAAAACTATAGTTTGTTCTTGACGCTAGGGGTCAGATTTTTATTTTATTTTTAATAACGTTCCCAAGGTAAACAGACTATTTCTCAGGTCCAGATCGTAGAATATGCATATAATTTACAGATTAGGATAGAAAACACTCCAAATTTTCCAAAACTGTCAAAATATTGTCTGTGAGTATAACAAAACTGATTTTGCAGGCAAAAACCTGAGGAAATCTAACCCGTAAGTGATTTAAAAAAAAAAAAAAAAAATCTGTTTCCTTGCCCGTCGTTCTTCCATTTAAAGGGGTATCAACCAGATTCCTTTTCCAATGGCTTCCTCAGGCTGTGACCAGGCTTTAGACATAGTTTAAGGCTTTTATTTTGAAAAATTTGCGTATATTTTTCAAAACTAGTCAGGTATCCTTTGATTAGATCCTGCGCGCGAGAGGGGTAGCTCTCCATTTTCTTTCTCTCTTTTATTGAATAGGTTACAGTCCAGTTGAATTATTATCGATTATGTTTGTTAAAAACAACCTGAGGATTGATTATAAAAAACATTTGACGTGTTTCTACGAACATTACGGATACTTTTTGGAATTTTCATTGAACATAACGCGCAACCCAAATGGCGTTTTTTTGTTATAAAAGTAATATTTATTGAACAAAAATAACATTTATTGTGTAACTGGGAGTCTCGTGAGTGCAAACATCTGAATATTATCTAAGGTAAGCGATTTAATTTTATTGCTTTTCTGACTTTCGTGACCATGCTAATTTGGGGCTAGCTGTTGTAGCATTGATTGCTACACTCACAAAAGCTTGTATTTCTTTCGCTGTAAAGTATATTTTCAAAATCTGACACGATAGGTGGATTAACAACAAGCTAAGCTGTGTTTTGGTATATTTCACTTGTGATTGCATGATTATAAATATTTTTAGTAATATTTTTGCATTTGGCGCCCTGCAATTCTAGCGGTTGTTTAGGAAAGTGATCCCGTAAAAGGGATCCGTAGCACAGAGAAGTTAATTGAAATGCATTCCAGGTGACTACCTCATGAAACTGGTTGAGAGAATGCCAATAGTGTGCAGAGGGTGGCTACTTTGAACAATCTGAAACATAACATATATTTTGGTTTGTGTAACACTTTTTTGGTTACTACATGATTTCATAGTTTTTATGTCTTCACTATTATTATACAATGTATCAGTAGGTTTGTCCAAACCTTTCACTGGTACTGAATGTCGGTTGACATTTGGGATGCAGCTATCTTCTCTAACAGTTAGAAGCCAAACAAATTATGCCAGAAACTCCAAATGTCTTTGTCAGTCTTGTGGCTTGCCGATACAATGACGTCACACAATTCATCAACGCCATGGTGATGCGCCAGGACAATTTCTTTTGACGGTTGAAGTGTTGTCGTCGAGTGGGCGTGGCAACACTACACTTTTAGAAAATAAAGGTGCTATCTAGAACCTTAAAGGGTTCTTTGACTTTCTCCATAAGATAACGCTTTGAAGAACCCTTTTCACTTCCATATAGAACCTTTTTGGTTCCAGGTAGAACCCTTTTGGGTTCCAGGTAAAACCCTTTCTACAAAGGTGTTCTACGTGGAACTCAAAAGGGTTCTCCTATGGGGACAACCGAAGAACCCTTTTGGGATCCTTTTTTCTAAGAGTGTACCCTACATGTGTCACAGGTGTTAACAAGGTCTTATAATGAGTGACATCATCCTCGCCTCCTCCATGGTGGCTACACTGTCGCTCCTGGCAACGGTTCAAGGTTCTGAGCATGGTCGCTAGGCGACAGTCCAGGGAGGAGAGATGCAGCTCGGAGAGGGGCCTCAGTGAATAGGGGATCATGGAAAAAAAGAGTCCCTCATGACATCACAAACTGTACCAGGGCAGGGAGAGGAGACGCAGACAGAGACAGTAGGGTGGAGCGACGGATCCTAGAGAAGGAGAAAGAGAGCGAGAGAGACATGGAGTGAAAGTTGAGAAAGAAGGAATAAATCATATTTTTCATTTATCATGTTCTCTCCTCTAGCTGAGTATATATATTCATGATAACACAACTTATTGCGCCTTAATGTTTAATCATGTACCCATGTTTTACCTGCAGCACTGCTCCAGAGGTGTCAGGATAGAGGGTTCATCTGTAGAGTGGCCTCCAAACCTGTAGTCCGCACACAGACAGTGTCAATGTTACAATCAACTAACGTTCGTTAGCTAGCATTCAAGGGATAACTGTTCTCAAATATTTGTGCAGTGTAAAAATAACATTTGGGTAATTTGTGTAGTCTGACTACTGCAGTAGGCTACTGCTTGTCCATTTGCTTGCTAACAACAAGAAACCCAAACGAGAGAAACGGGAAAGCATCCAGGCAGCAGAGATGAGCTTGTCATTAGCTAGCTAATGTTAGCTATATAGCGTTATGTTTATTTGTCATAGTAGTGTGTATAGGTGGCATGGAAGTCAGACGCAGGAGAGTAAGACGGAGTGTAAATGTAGACTTTTACTAAATGTCCACTCGATATGCTCCAAGCACGAAAATATACATATATCAAATAAACATGGGTACGAGGACCCGTCGCACACCTATACAACAAGAAAACAATACTTGACATAAAACAATCTCTGACAAACACATGAGGGGAAACAGAGGGTTAAATACACAAGAAGTAATGAATGGGATTGAAAACAGGTGTGTGGGAAGACAAGACAAAACCAATGGAAAATGAAAAATGGATCGATGATGGCTAGAAGGCCGGTGACGTCGACCGCCGAACACCGCCCGAACAAGGAGAGGCAACGACTTCGGAAGAAGTCGTGACATTATTGTTATTTTGAAATAACATCTTTATTTTATTGTATACAAGTTATATACATAGACAGAAGGGTGTAAGTTATAAATACAGTATATTTGGCTGTAGTTAGGTTTAGAAGAAAGACTTATGCAGTGGTGTAAAGTACTTAAGTAAAAATACTTTAAAGTGCCACTTAAGTAGTTTTTTGTTGGGAATTTGTATTTTACTTAAGTATTTATATATTTCACAACTTTTACTTTTACTTCACTACATTCCTAAAGAAAAGTATATACTTTTTACTCCATACATTTTCCCTGACACTCAAAAGTACTCAATACATTTTGAATGCTTAGACGTACAGAAAATGGTAAAATAAACACACTTATCAAGAGAACATCCCTGGAAATCCCTACTTGATCTGATCTGGCAGACTCACTAAACACAAATGTCTTGTTCGTTAATTAAGTCTGAGGGTTGGAGTGTGTCCCTGCCTATCTGTACATTTTTTTTTAAAACAATAAAATTGTGCCGTCTGGTTTGCTTAGTATAAGGACATTTTAATTATTCATAGTTTTACTTTTAATACTTAAGTATATTTGAGCAATTACATTTATTTTGATACATAAGTATATTTAAAACCAAATACTTTTAGACTTTAACTCACTGCTACTTTTACTGACTATCACTTGTACTTGTCATTTTCTATTACTATATCTTTACTTTGACTCAAGTATGACAATTGAGTACTTTTTCCACCACTGGACTAACGTTTATTTTTGACAAGAGAATTACTTGTGAATTAGGTTTGATGCACCCATTGCAAAGACTTGTATAAACAGCTCTTTGTCCTATGTGTGCTGGTAGTGTACAGCAGCTGCCATTATAGCAGCAGCCAAAGACCGGAAGTAGTAATTCTCAGACACCCCTCAGGAGAGGCCTATTCAGAAACTCCCTCTTTGCGCATGTGTTCCAAGTGACTGCCAGGCAAGGGTAGACGACAACAGACAACAAGATTCTTAACGTTTTCTTGACTTTACTCGACTTTTCTAGATCACGTAAAATGTTATCCGGGAACTTTCTGAAGTAATATTAGGCTACACGAGACGTTTATTTGTTTGAACTTAATTCTGTTTTTGATATTTAAATAGATGTTTGATTGCTCTGTTCTAGGGACGCATCATTTGCAGCCTTGCGAATCGAATTTTCTCTCCGCAAATCCCTAGTCATTATCTCTACACTACAACAAAGTAGTCAAACTGTACTGTAGCCTACAACATTTCATGTCATACAAAGAAACAATAGCTTCCACAATGGATCGGGTAAGTCTGGCTTTAACGGTATAGGCCTGCTGTGTTGTATAAAATGTCTAGGCCTAGTTTTAATCGTCTTTGATCTTTCACATTCCTGTGTTTGGTTTAAACGTCTCGACCAAAAAAACATCACGGTAAAACTTGTTGGGATTTTTTTCTTCTTCTTCAAAGTAGCCTACTACTATATCATGTTTAGGAATCTGTGACGATCAACTAATTATCTCTCCTTCCTCCCAAAGTGTTCACATTCCTTTCGAACACATTATCCATTATTTGACCAAATACTCAAGTGGCCGTTCTAACAAAGAAAATAAATGTATTCAAAGATGGAAGTCAATCGGTAAAGAGGCAAGATCAGGTGGGACCATTATAGCCAATGAGAGGGCAGACATGCGTGTTTCCACAGCCACAAACGGCTTTATTGCATTTTATTTTATTTAAGGTTAGGCATAAAGCTAGAAGTGTCGTTAAGGTTAGGGTGAAAATCACATTTTAATAAGATCAATTGTAGAAATGTGCGTGGTTTATGGCCTTGTTTGCGGTAACTATTGAAGTCCTGGCACTACTCCCATATAAAGTGTCCTACTTTTATCAATACTCTCCTAACAGCCTAATCGTTACGAAATGCATATTAGATCAAATAAGGCAGAAGCCAGATTTTGGGCCCAGTTATCCCTCTCGCTACACCTCTTCGTCGCTGTTTGAAAGGAAATGACTGGTATAAGAAATATGATGGAAACTAGCCCATTCCTCCACCAATCTAATACTCTTAGATTTGTTGGTTGTAGTGAACGATTGAACATTTGAGGAAAAATGAGATGTTCGAGGGATGCACCAAACTCAGAGGTTTAGACTAAATTAATACAATATTTGGTTTAATGTTAATCTATGTTGAATACTTCCAACAGGACAAATCTAGCCCGTTCCCCTCCACCCTCCAGGAGTCATCAGGTCAATCGCCTCCCTGTACTTTACTGCTGGGTCTGGTCATCTGCAGGAAAACACCGGGGCAGAGTGGAACTGAGAGACGAGAAGGAGAAGAGGAACATGGAGATTTGATTTCATTAAGTAAGAACCATGGTGTGTGGATTAGACTACAGTCCGCTTCTGTAACAATTTAATTGATGAAAATATCTGGTCGTTCCACCCAATTTTAAGAAGTGTACCAAAAAAAAGTTTGATTTCACATAATTTTAACATTCTGTCAAAAAAAGCACATGTTCAACTTAATAAAATACATGTTTTGCCATCTCAAGAGGTTTAATGAAATATAAATCCTATAGTAAGAGGAAATCTGATTAATTGAATTCTCCATGTGTGCTATATTAAATGGCACTTTATTTAATATAACAGTTTTAAAATTCAATATTATTATGCAATTATTAAAGGAAAAATGTCAAAGTTCCCCAAAAGGCATTCATTTCATAGAAAGACATCTGTTAATGGATCTATATTTGCAAAACCTAACTATTCAATGTCTTTGTTTCACAGGGGACATCCCTAATCGTTGTTCTCTTAGTGGGAGGGGCTTATCATCTGGGGAGCCTCAACAACATCATGATGCTGACATGAAAGAGATGAGTCTCTCCAGGTCAGAACACCTCAAGAAACACCAGCAGAGACGTATAGGGAAGAAATCTCACCACTGCTGTTCTGGCTGTGGGATGAGTTTTGCTAAACAGATGGAATTGATGAATCATGAGACGATTCACAATAGAGAGAAACCGTACCACTGCTCTCAGTGTGGGAAGAGTTTAGCTGCATCTAAAATCTTAAAATCTCATCAGAGAATTCATACAGGGGAGAGGATTTACACCTGCTTTGATTGTGGGAAATACTTCAGTCGTTCAGGAGACCTGACAGCACACCAACGCATACACACAGGAGAGAAGCCTTATAGCTGTGATCAGTGTGGGAAGAGCTTCAATCATTCAGGATCCCTGACTAAACACCAACGCATACACACAGGAGAGAAACCTTATAGCTGTGATCAGTGTGGTAAGAGCTTCAATCAATCAGGATCCCTGACTACACACCAATGCATACACACAGGAGAGAGACCTTATAGCTGTGATCAGTGTGGGAAGAGCTTCCGTCATTCAGGATCCCTGACTACACACCAACGCATACACACAGGAGAGAAGCCTTATAGTTGTGATCAGTGTGGGAAGAGCTTCACTCATTCAGGATCCCTGACTAAACACCAACGCATACACACAGGAGAGAAGCCTTATAGCTGTGATCAGTGTAGGAAGAGCTTCAATCATTCAGGATCCCTGACTACACACCAATGCATACACACAGGAGAGAAACCTTATAGCTGTGATCAGTGTGGGAAGAGCTTCCGTCATTCAGGATCCCTGACTACACACCAACGCATGCACACAGGAGAGAAGCCTTATGGCTGTGATCAGTGTGGGAAGAGCTTCAATCGATCAGGAGACCTGACTGCACACCAACGCATACACACAGGAGAGAGGCCTTATAGCTGTGATCAGTGTGGGAAGAGCTTCAATCGATCAGGAGCCCTGACTACACACCTACGCATACACACAGGAGAGAAGCCTTATAGCTGTGATCAGTGTGGGAAGAGCTTCAATCAATCAGGAGACCTGACTACACACCAACGCATACACACAGGAGAGAGGCCTTATAGCTGTGATCAGTGTGGGAAGAGTTTCAATCATTCAGGATCCCTGACTAAACACCAGCGCATACACACAGGAGAGAGACCTTATAGCTGTGATCAGTGTGGGAAGAGTTTCAATCATTCAGGATCCCTGACTAAACACCAGCGCATACACACAGGAGAGAAGCCTTATCGATGTGATCAGTGTGGGACTAGTTTTGCTCTATCCGGTAACCTGACTACACACCAACGCATACACACAGGAGAGAAGCCATATAGTTGTGATCAGTGTGGGAAGAGTTTCAGGAAGATAGAATACTTGACTATACACCAGCGCATACACACAGGAGAGAAACCTTATAGCTGTGATCAGTGTGGGAAGAGTTTTTCTCAAAATTCCACCCTGACTACACACCAGCTCACACACACTGGAGAGAAACCTTACTCCTGTCTATGTGGAAAGAGATTTGCTCATTCAGGGTCACTGAAACAACACCAGAAAACACAAACATGTCATCTTTCATCTCCGGCACCGGTTCCAGATCCCTAAATAAAGTTTCAATAGAAAACATATTGTAATGAGTCATCCATCTCCCATTCTCTAACAGTTTACTAAGTCTGATTACCATGGTAACCTGTGTAGCATAATATGCAGCTCTGGATCCATATGTATCCAGTGTCTTGGAGTAGGAGTGCTGTGTGTGTGTGGTGGAGTGGGGTGTTCAGAGCTGTATCTTATTTCATTAACTCCTGTTATCCAGTAAACAATGAAGATGAATGTTTCAACAATACTAGGTGTGTATTCATGTATTCAATAAATTACATCCATTATCTGCTCAACAACGTCTGCTTATCACATTAATAATATGTTTTTAAAATCTATAATTTTTTACAAGGATCGCAGGCCTTTTGTATAAGTTGTTTGGTCATAAAAGATGTTCACATATTTATTGTAAAACCTTTCACCAGGTTTTAGTGTAGCTGATGGGACATACGGAAGTACAGAAGACATTGGACTATTATTGTAGTCAAATGATGTTGTTGTATTTATTTTAAAGGATTTTAATAGTGATATCTTTCAACTTTCCTTATTGTATATTAAGTGTGCTCCAGAAAGATGTTCACACATTTTTATTGTGAATCGAATGATGTGATGGTTGTTAGGAAGAGGCATCATGGGGGCAGGAAGCCAGCTCTGCCCATCAGTACCTATAGGTCATGTCAAACACAGACCTCACATTCTTCTGTTTTCTCACGGCCAGTAAGGTGTCCGACCAAACGTCTCTCTCTTCACTCTGGAAATACACTTGATAATATCTTATACCTTACCATTCTACTTTTTATTGGTGATTTGTTATGTGGAAAGAATGCTTGCATGTAAATGTCATTGTAAAACACACATCTGGAATTTGATTTCATGTTTTCTTGTTTTGTTTTACATTGCTGATTGCATAAAAAAAAATATATTTGAATTATGTAGAAGAGACCAGGATATGTTGTTACCCTGTGTCCCAATACTCAGTGGTATTGTCCTGGTCCTGAGAATAGAGACCAGGATATGTTGTTGGCCTGGGTCCCAATAGTCAATGTTGTTGTCCTGGTCCTGAGAATAGAGACCAGGATATGTTGTTGCCCTGTGTACCAACACTCAATGTTATTGTCCTGGTCCTGAGAATAAAACAGGTTTTAAACAACAACAGAGAAACACGTGTCTTACAGTGCTACACATCTGTTATAATAAGTGTTTTTAATTGAAGTATCAGGTGTAGTTTTTCACCAGTTATAAAGTGTGTTTGTTGTCTCTTTATGTTTCTAGGCTGCAGGGAGGGAGACGCAACAACAGCCTTGAGAACAACTGGACTCAAATAGAATTCTGTTCCAAGTTGCTGTCAGGTAAAAGTAGACGATAGCAGACAACAGGATTCTTAGTGAAAGGGGTGTTGTTGAACGTTTTTTTGACTTTACTCAAACTTTATAGATCAGGTAAAACCTTATCCAGGAACTCTCTGAACTAAGATTAGCCTGGGGGCCAGTAACCGAATGGTTGCTAAATTGAATCCCCGAACAAGGCAGTTATCCCACTGTTCCTAGGCCGTCATTGTAAATAAAAATGTGTTCTTATCTGAATTGCCTAGTTAAATAAAGATGTGAGACGTTATGCTGTCATAACGTTATCGAGCTAGGATATTTAAATAGATGTTTGATTGCTCTGGTCTAGGGGTGCATCAGTTGCAGCCTTGAGACAGGAATTCTCCCCCGGCAACCCCCTAATCCTTATCTGAACTCTGTGACAACAAAGTAACTGTACTGTAGCCTACACATTTCTTGTCTTAGTAAGAAACACTGAAGAAAACAATAGCTTCCAC
Organism: Salvelinus fontinalis; assembly: GCF_029448725.1. Lineage (NCBI taxonomy): Eukaryota > Metazoa > Chordata > Actinopteri > Salmoniformes > Salmonidae > Salvelinus > Salvelinus fontinalis. The sequence continues at coordinate 10,016,158 of NC_074704.1, forward strand.
GATGGATCCGGTATGTCTGGTTTACTTTTAACAGTATAGGTCTGCTGTGCTGTAGAAATGTCTAGGTGTAGTTTTCATCATCTTTGATCCTCCACATTCCTGTGTTCGGTTTAAACTGCTGGACAAAAATAAACATGATTGTAAAACTTGTTCGGATATTTTTTCCATCAGCAAAGTAACTTAGTCTACAACTATATCATGTTTGGAAATCTGTCATTTTACCTAATTTATCTCTACTTCCTCCCAAACTGTGCACTTGTTCACCTCCACTGATTTGAAAATCAAATGATCCATTATATGACCAGATACTCACTCTAACAGTGAAAATACATATTCTTCTGTGGGGTTTATCGGTGGTTGGCATCCAACTTTATGGTACATTACACCACCTAATGTACTAGAGTGTGGGCCAGCAACAGGGATCGAGGAACTAAATCCTATCTGCCAGCCCTGTTTCTCTTAAAAAGTAGAAATATTTGCGACTGTATCTAACAATGTTCTTCTTACTCAATTCCTGCTCACACATGCTGGAGAGAAATTCTATAGGAAGAGAGACTTGCAAAATGAAGCAATCCACCATCACTAAGATATAGTCCGTGTTGAAAGCTCAATGAACAGAGCTGTCTTTCTCCTTTTATTGAAAGTACATCCTTTTATCTTTGACCGTTAGCAGATGTGCAGAAACAGGCACTGTAAACAGTTGTAAGAAGTAATTTAGCTCGTCTGTGTAGATCAAGATGGCTGATATCGCCACCACTCCCTGTTCCTCCCTGCACTTCCCACATAGCTACATTTCTGCCGATTGTAAACACAGCAGGTCACATATTGCGAAGGCACCCAAGCAGCTCATAAATCTGTACACTCAGATGTATGACTAAGTCAGACAAAACAAGCCTGTATCAGCAAAGAATATTAGCATAAAACAATAGACAATTCTTTCAGTAAAATAGTAACATATAACAGTAGACAATTATCTCAGTAAAATAGTAACATATAACAATAGACAATTATCTAAGTAAAAACAGTACAGTATGTCTAATTAAACAGTATAGTAGAATAATATAAAATCTAATATTAAAATGTCCACCACAGTGGAAAGAGATTTGCTCATGCAGGGTCACTGATAAAACACCAGAAAGCACAAATGTGTTATCTTTTATCTCCCTCCTCTCCGGCACCGATTCCAGATCCCTAAATAAAGTGTCAATAGACTACTCTTTACAAGATGTTTTCTATCTCCCATTCTCAAACAGTTTACTAAGTCTAATTACCATGGTAACCTATGTATCACAATATGCAGCTCTGGATCCATTTGTATCAAGTGTGTTGGAGTAGTAGTGCTGATCTAGGATCAGGTCCCCTATCCATGTATTCTCATTTTAATCTAAATGGCTTAATGTCATCATGGAAAATGTCATAGTGAACAGTTTGTGTATAGAGGGGGATGTTGAGGTGGGTGGGGGTGTTCAGAGCTGTATCTTGTTTCATGAAGTCCTATTATCCATTAAATAATTGTGTAATGTAGAATAATGTTTGAACAATACTGGGTGCGTATTCATGAATTCAGTAGATCAGTATATTAAATCCATTATCTGCTCAACCACATCTGCTTCTCACTTCATTTAAGTGTTGTTTTTTATATGGACCAGAGGCCTCTTCTAGAATAAGTTTTCTCCAAAAAGATCTTGACATATTTATTGTAAAACCCTTTACCAGGTTTGAGTGTAGCTAATGGGACGTACAGAAGTACAGAAGAATGCAGCTATAGTAATTGTAGTTGTGGTTCTCATCCTCTGTCTCTCTGGCTTCATGTGGTTCAGGTGACCATCTTTCTAAGACTTATCTTTCACTTTATAATTTAGATGTGTTACTAACTTGATTGTTGTTCAGTGATTAATTCATTTATTTGTGTTAAAACATGAAGAAAGCCTCCAAATCTGACAAGGGTCAAAGCAGGGAATGGACAGGTGAGTTGAGGTCAAAATGTATTTGTTTTCTTTCAGATCTTTTTATCAGTGCTTGATTAATCTTGCCTGGCACAGTGGACCAAATGGGATAGTCCCAAGGTATGCTTATATTGTCTGCCTTTTCTCCTCCAGTTTATGACAACGTCTCAGGCATGGCCATGGCCCCGACTGCAGCACATACGAGCAGGGTGACGTTCACTATGCCAATGTCCACCTATCTTGCTCCAATAACCAGGAAGTGCCTCTGTACTTCACTGTCCAACTGCCTCAACCCCGGAAAGGTGATGAGGATGTTCATTATGATGTTGTGAAATTCAAACCCCCCCAGTGCTCCCACCTGGTGAGCAAGTCCAGCCATTACAACAACAAAATGAGATGGTACTTGTGCTTGACATGTAGGTATGCATTCAAGACTTGTATGTTATGCAGACCAGCAATTGATTGGTTTAAATGTATTAACATCTACGTGATTACTTAAAATGAGACCCCAGAAGTGAAGATTGATGATGACATGTTGCGTCTCCTTTCATAACAGACCCCCGGCACAAGAAACTGAGGAACCCTCTGTGCTCGATACCACAGTCAACAGACCCAGAACCAAGAAGACCACAACCAACAGACCTGAATACAAGATGATCTTTGATGCGTCCCAAATGGTACCTTGTTTACTCTAGTGCACTATGTAGGGGATAGGGTGTAATTTTGTTTGCACTCTGAACACCGGAAGACCTGAACACAAGATGACTCTGCCTGGGATTCAATCAAAGTTCCAAACTGAACTTGCATTTGAAAGGTAATAACGATTGTAATCAACAGGGAAATTGTCTTTAAATGCTGCGTTATCGGCAGCACAGAAGAAAGAAGTCTTTATATTTTATTGTTACTTTTTATTATTCAAAAGAGGCTTTAATATAGTATACTATAGGGTTTAATATAGTATACTACAGGGTTTAATATAGTATACTATAGGGTCTACTATAGGGATAAATATAGTATACTATAGGGTCTACTATAGGGTTTAATATAGTATACTATAGGGTTTAATATAGTATAATATAGGGCTTGGACAAGTTCTACATGGGTCGCGGGCTTATGGCTTGAGACTGAGCTGTGGCTAAAAGCTTTGCTTTGTATATCTGAAAGGAAGCAAGATAATATACCAAACTCGTCATTGCACAGGTTTTGTTTTAGCTCTTTGTGTGTGTTTTAGCGAGAGGAAACTGCTGCCCATAATGTTGTAAAGTGTCATGGGTCATGGCACAACAAACTGGGAACCATTATTTTTTAACCTTAATTTAACTAGGCAAGTCAGTTAAAAACAAATTCTTATGTACAATGGCGGCCTACCCCGGCCAAATCTGAACGGCGCTGGGCCAATGGTATGCCGCCCTATGGGACTCGGCCGGATGTGATGCAGCCTAGATTCAAACCAGAGACTACAGTGACGACTCTTGCACTGAGATGCAGTGCCTTAGACCGCTACGCCAATTGGACCAATCTATTACACCATCCATCCACCAGAATAGACCTACACATAGTCTGTGTCTGAACTGGCATCCTATTCCTTATATACTGTCAGGTGACATTTCAGATGCAGCCATCCTCTCTAACAGTTAGAAGCCAAACAAATGATGTCAGGAACTCCAAATGTCATTAAGTCACTATTGGGGATTGTCGATGCAATGATGTCTCACAAATCATCATCGCCATGGTGATGCTCCATGACATCATTTATTTGGATGGTTGAAGTGTTGTAGAGGAGTGGACATAGCAGCACTACACTCTTAGAAATAAAGGTGCTATCTAGAACCTTAAAGGGTTCTTCAGCTGTCCCAATAGGAGAACTCTTTGAAGAACCCTTTTGAGTTTCAGGTAGAACCTTTGGTTCCAGGTAGAAATCTTTAGGGTTCCATGTAAAACCCTTTCAACAGACCAGATGCTTTTTAACTTTCTGTGGAGAAACCGTCACCATCACATTAGGAAACTGTTGCAATGAACACTTATGAGTATGGTGGGCTGAATTTTCTGGACATTCCTCCCTTAAATAAAACTTTTAAGATCAATTTGATAAAACACTTCATAGACCTACTTCTATGTGGAACTTTATGCCTTTTCTACTTTGGTGGCCTTAACTTCATGTTGGTTTGCTATTGACAAAGTTCCAGTGAAACTCTTCTTTTCATTGGCAGGTTTTCTAGTCATGGTCCTTCATTTAGAAGCATAATTTCTCTCCACACGTATATTATATCTGGAATAATCAGCACATATTGTGTAATAATAAATCTTTGTTTTAGAATATTGGTTCAGAAATAATATCCTATTGGTGAGACAACTTGTAAATGCAGAGGGTCTTTTACTTCACTATGACTCATTCTTATCACTTTACAAGATCCCTACAACGCTTAAAGAGTTTACAATTGTTTTAGTCTCCATTCCCTCAGGTGTTGCTTTATTATTCAGGAACATGTTAAGACCCTCAGAACCTACCTTCGATTACCGCTGTTCACTCAATAGTAGTAAAGATTTGTTTTTGTTTTGGTCCATTCAACAACAGAGCGATACTTGCCTTGTATCAACAGGATTTTGTATCTATCTATATACCTAATGTCATGCCTTATTGGAATCGTTTTATTGATAATATCTGTTGTCTCACACATACGTACTTACTAACACAATTAAAGAAGTTTATTATAAAATGATTCATTCATATTACCCTGCCAACCACTACATGAAGTTAAAAAAATAGATACATTCAAATTGTACCTTTTGTAATGACCACCCAGAAACAGTGTTGCATCTTTTTTTAATGGTATTCAAGGAAAATAATCTGTGGCAAGACATCAGTAGATTTATAATGGAACAAATTCATGAAGATTTGACACAATTATGGAGAGATGTCCTGCATGAATTCTTTACCTACGATAAAAACTATTTGGATGGATATTTATATTTTTTGTTCACTCGCCGTACAGTAGGTGGCGGCATACAGCAATAGGTGTAGTCTGCCATAAAACCTTAAAGAGGAACAAGACAACAGCAAATTGCGGACAGTAGCTTCCACAATGGATAGGGTAAGTCTGTTTTTAACAGTATAGGTCTGCTGTGTTGTATAAAATGTCTAGGCCTAGTTTTCATCATCTTTCAACCTCCACATTCCTGTGTTCTGTTTAGTTCTGTTTGGAGCCGCAGGTAGTGTAGTGGTTAGAGCGTCGGGCCAGTAACCGAATCCCGAGCTGACAAGGTAAAAATATATTGTTCTGCCCCTGAACAAGGCAGTTAAACCCACTGTTGATGGGCCGTCATTGTAAATAAGAATTTGTTCTTATTAACTGACGTGTCTAGTTTAATAAAGTAAAAAATAAAATATAAAGTAGCCTACAACTACATATTTTGTATTTATAATGGATCCCCATTAGCTGCCAAGGCAGCAGCTGCTCTTCCTGGGGTCCAGCAAAATTAAGCAGTTCATACAACCATGTTTAGGAATCTGTGACTATTACATAATTCTCTCCTTCCTCCCGAAGTGTGCACATGTTCACATTCCTTCACTGATTTCTTATATATTAGCCATTATTTAACCAGATATTCAAGTGGCCGTTCTAACAAAGAAAAGAAATGGCTGCAATCCAAACACGTTGTTTTTCCCTCGGGGGTATCTCCGCCGAAACCGGATGCAGTTTGATTGCCATCTTAAGGGAGGTCTAATTCCCTAACGTTGGCTCGATTTTTAAAAATTGTATTTATTAACAACAAATCAATACAGAAAGTACAGAAGGGAACACAAGTATATATAGATTATATATAATGGACAATCGAGCTAGGGGGTACAAACAATTACACAAGGACCTTAAGGGACATACATACACTTACAATTCGATTTAGCTTAAAGGAGCGAGTGAACAACTTTGGCACTTGCGGGGTTGATATGACCCACAATTCAATGCAAACTGTACATGTCACATGTCAAACTCTGGTGGCCGCGAAGTGTCAAATTTAATCAACAACCTGCACTCAATGCATCTCAGCAAAATATGAAGCGAGCTTGCTAAAAAAATAAATATATATATTGATTTTACCTTTGGAAAATTGGCTTAGTTTCGTATTGATGAGTGCAATTCTGACATGTATTGAATACATTATCAAACGTTGGGTAACTGTAGCTAGCTACCTTGACAGGAGTGCTAGCTAGATACGTTAGCTTACAAGGTACATTGATAGCTTTAGGTTGGTTGTTTTTAAGTTAAACTTCAAGATTTCCACCAAGGACGTTGCCTCTCCGATCATCACTCTATCGCTTGGGCAAGGGACATTTAAGGTACACTCGGATGTAAAACGTCATTCAATGGCCGAGGGCTGTTGAGTTTGAAACGCAGCTGGAAGGCAATCGGGAAGAGGCAAGATCAGGTGGGACCATTATAGCCAATGAGAGGGCAGATATGCATGTTTCCACTAGTTGCCACAAAGTCAAACGTCTATATCGTATTTTTATTTATTTAAGGTTATGCATAAAGTTAATGTTTTCAAGGTAAGGGTTAAAATTACATTTAAAAAGTACCAGTTGTATAAATGTGCGTGGTTTGTGCTAACTAGTGACGACCAGGCACAACTCCCATACAGTGTTTTTTTCCCCCCGAAGTTGCCGGGATGTCACGTGTCTTACCTTTACCAATACACTTCAAACAACCAACTCGTTACGAAAATCAGAGTTTGGGTCCAGTTATCCCTCTTGCTTCTCCTCTCCTGTGCTGTTTGATAGGAAATGATTGGTATAAGAAATATGGTGGAAACTAGCCCATGCACACCAATCCAATGCTCTTAGATTCGTGGGTTGTAGTGAACGATTGAACATTTCAGGTAAAAGGGGATATTCAGGGATGCACCCAAATCAGAGGTTGAGACTGAATTAATACAATATTTGGTTTAATGATCAACTGTAAACTTCTTGTGGCCAACAGCACAAAGCTAGTCCGTCCCCCTACACTCTCCAGGAGTCCCCAGGTCGACCCCCTCTCCGTACTTTACTGCTGGTTCTGGTCGACTGCAGGAAAACACTGGGGCAGAATGGAACTGAGAGACATGAAGGAGGAGAGGAAAATGGAGATTTGATTTCATTAAGTAAGAACCATGTGGATTAGATTACAGTCTGCTTCTGTAACAATTAATTCATTAATTATATATTGATTAAATATCTGGTCGTTCCACCCAATTTTGAGAAGTGTAACGTGGTCCCCCCAAAAATGTTTGATTTCACCTAATTGTAACATTCTTTCATGAAGAGCACATGTTCAGCTTCATAAAAACATGTTTTCCCATCTCAAGAGGTTATATGAAAATACATACTGTAGGAAGTGCTAATGTGCTAAATAAAGTAACAGGGGATTACTGAGATCAACAAAACCACTAGTTTACACTGGTGAAATAGTCCTTTAAATCAGCCATACATTTGCTTATGACAGGGGTATTGGGAGCCAGTTTTGTTCCACAGGGAGTGAAAATTGAATGCAAGCTTCAATTATACCATATCAATTAATGGTTAAAATGGTTCACTTGTTCAGTTTTCTACAAAAAACACCAGAGAATTGATAAAAAGACTAGAACCAGCTCACCTGCCTTTGCTCTATAAAAATGATTATTTGATGTTCAATGTTTCTTTTGCCCAAAAATGTAACGAACAGTTTCACCATATTAAAACATGGGTTGACCTTAAAATGAGGGACAGACGTAAATTAATCACTAATTACTTTAAATAAATACTGTTCAGAAATGACTGTCAAAGTAACCAAATAACTAGTGCTTTACATGCACACTAATAATTTCTTATTAAACTGATTATGGCAGTAGGCTGAGTTTGGCATTAGTCATGTAAACACCTTACTCTGCTGATCTTAATTGGTGTAAGGTCATAACAGAAGGAAGCATACGCCTTTAAAAACACCTGGTTTTCTGAACAATCTTTAGAATGATTAGGACATGAAACACTTTAATCAGAGTTATAGAGGTGTATTTCATCTGTATGTTCTAACACAAGCAGCGCCAGCTAACATCTTTTGACTGAGTCCAGTGAGTTCAGGAAAAACTGAAAGTATGCAGCTTAGAAATAGTTTCACATACAACCGTTATACTGTTTAAAATAAACATAGTCGAGGTGGTAGAACGTTTATTTTGATTGCCAATTTTCAGTATTTATCAAAGTCCCATCAGGTAGCCTTATTTCAGATGTGTTCATGTAAACAGGTTTATTAGGGAAATTGTTCTTTCAAAGCATTTCAATGTTGTAATCAAACGCTTATACTAATTGACTATTCACAATAATCGTATTATTCTGCACTTGTAACTGTACTCAATGATGGTAAAACTTGGGGAAATTATTGAATTAGATGGGTTAAAATCTTTCTAGAAGTTACACAGGGTTGACGGAGGGACTTGTCACAATTCGGAATTGTCACTTTATCAAGTTTTTATTCATATTATTTCATAACAGATTTAAAATGTAATACTGGTGCACAATTTCTACTGGAAAAATATGAAAGGGATGCAAAAGGCCTTAATTTCATGGAAGGACCCATCTGTTTATGGACCCATATTTGCAAAATCTAACTCTTCAATGTCTTTGTTTCACAGGGGACATCCCTAATCGTTGCTCTCTTAGTGGGAGGGGCTTATCATCTGGGGAGCCTCAACAACATCATGATGCTGACATGAAAGAGAAGAGCCTCTCCAGATCAGAACACCTCAAGAAACACCAGCAGACACTTATAGGGAAGAAACCTCACCACTGCTGCTCTGACTGTGGGAAGAGTTTTGCTAAACAGGACTTGACTATTCATGAGCAAATTCACACTCTAGAGCATGCATCTAAAACCTTAAAATCTCATCAGAGAATTCATACAGGGGAGAGGCCTTACCCCTGCTTTGATTTTGGGAAATACTTCAAACAATCAGGAACCCAGACTAAACACAAACACACAGGAGAGAAGCCTTATAACTGTGATCAGTGTGAGAAGAGTTTTGATCAATCTGGAGCCCTGACTAGACACCAACGCATACACACAGGAGAGAAGCCTTATAGCTGTGATCAGTGTGGGAAGAGTTTCAATCAATTAGGACACCTGACTAGACACCAGCGCATACACACAGGAGAGAAACCTTATAGTTGTGATCAATGTGGGAAGAGCTTCAATCAATCAGGAGACCTAACTGCACACCAGCGCATACACACAGGAGAGAAGCCTTATAGCTGTGATCAGTGTGAAAAGAGCTTCAATCGTTCAGGAAATCTGACTACACACCAACGCATACACACAGGAGAGAAGCCATATAACTGTGATCAGTGTGGGAAGAGTTTCAATCAATTAGGACAAGTGATTACACACCAACGCATACACACAGGAGAGAAGCCTTATAGCTGTAATCAGTGTGGGAAGAGCTTTAATCACTCAGGAGTCCTGACTAGACACCAACGCATACACACAGGAGAGAAGCCTTATAGTTGTGATCAGTGTGGGAAGAGCTTCAATCATTCAGGTACCCTGAGTGAACACCAACGCTTACACACAGGAGAGAAGCCTTACAGCTGTGATCAGTGTGGGAAGAGCTTCAATCACTCAGGACACCTGACTATACACAAACGCTTACACACAGGAGAGAAACCTTACAGCTGTGATCAGTGTGGGAAGAGCTTCAGTCAATCAGGAGACCTAACAGCACACCAGCGCATACACACAGGAGAGAGGCCTTATAGCTGTGATCAGTGTGGGAAGAGCTTCAGTCAATCAGTACACCTGACTATACACCAGCGCATACACACAGGAGAGAAGCCTTATAGCTGTCATCAGTGTGAGAAGAGTTTCAGGATGTCAGATCACCTGATTAAACACCAACGCATACACACAGGAGAGAAGCCTTATAGCTGTGATCAGTGTGGGAAGAGTTTCAATCAATCAGGACACCTGACTATACACCAACGCATACACACAGGAGAGAAGCCTTATAGCTGTGATCAGTGTGGGAAGAGCTTCAATCGTTCAGGATACCTGACTACACACCAGCTCACACACACCGGAGAGAAACCTTACTCCTGTTTATGTGGAAATAGCTTTGCTCATTTAGGGTCACTGAAAAAACACCAGAAATCACAAAAATGTTTTCTTTCATCTCCCTCCTCTCCGGCAGCTGTTCCAGATCCCTAAGTAAAGTTTCAATAGAAAACATCTTGTAAAGAGTCATCCATTTCCCATTATCAAACAGTTTACTAAGTCTGATTACCATGGTAACCTGTGTCACATAATATGCAGCTCTGGATCCATATGTATCAAGTGTCCTGGAGTAGGAGTGCTGTGTGTGTGTGGTGGAGTGGGGTGTTCAGAGCTGTATCTTATTTAATTCATTCCTTTTATCCTTTAAATAATAATAGAATAATGTTTCAACAATACTAGGTGTGTATTCATGCATTCAGTAGATCAATATATTAAATCCATTATCTGCTCAACCACATCTGCTTCTCACTTCTTTTATATGTTTTTTATATGGACCAGAGGCCTCTAGAATAAGTTTGCTCCAAAAAGATCTAGACATATTTATTGTAAAACCATTTACCAGGTTTAAGTGCAGCTGATGGGCCATACAGAAGAATGCTGCTATAGGAAATGTAGTTGTGGTTCTCATCCTCTGTCTCTCTGGCTTCATGTGGTTCAGGTGAGCATTTGTCGAAAGACTTATCTTTCACTTTATCAGTTTGATTGTTATTCAATGACTGATTCATTAATTTGTGTAAAAAACATAAAGAAAGCCTCCAAATCTGCCAAGGGTCACAGCAGGGAATGGACAGGTGAGTTGAGGTCAAAATGTATTTTTTTTCTTTCAGATCTTTTCATCAGTGCTCGATTATTTTTGCCTGGCACAGTGAAACCAATGGAATCGTCCCAAGGTATGTTTATCTGTCTTTTCTCCTCTCCGGGGAGACTCAGTCCAGTGTATGACAACGTCTCAGGCAGCACAGATGAGCAGGGTGACGTTCACTATGCCAATGTCCACCTATCTTGCTCCAATAACCAGGAAGTGCCTCTGTACTCCACTGTCCAACCTCCTCAACCCCAGAAAGGGGATGAGGATGTCCAGTACGTTGATGTGAAATTCAACCGCCCCAGTGTTGCTACTCGGTGAGCAGGTCCAGCTATTACAACATCTCAAGAGAATTTTGAAATGAGATGGTACTTGTGCTTGACATTTTGCAATGCAAACAATACTTGTATGTTATGCAGACCAGCAGTTGTTTCGTTTAAATGTATTAACATCTAGATGATTACTTAAAATGAGACCCCAGAAGTGAAGATTGATGATGACGTAGCGTCTCCTTTCATAACAGACCCCAGGCACAAGAAGCTGAGGACCCCTCTGTGCTCTATACCACAGTCAACAAACCCAGAACCAAGAAGACCACAACCAACAGACCCGAATACAAGATGATCTTTAATGCGTCCCAAATGGTACCTCTAGTGCAGTATGTAGGGGATTGTTTCTAATTTTGGATGCACTCTGAACATAAGATGACTCTGCCTGGGATTCAATCAAAGTTCCATACTGAACTTGCATTTGAAAGGTAATAACGATTGTAATCATCAGGGAGATTGTCTTTTAAAGCTGTGTTGTCAGCAGCTCAGAAGAAGTCTTTCTATTTTTGTTACTTTTTATTATTAAAAATCGGGTCTACTATAGGGTTTAATATAGTATACTATTGGGTTTAATATACATTGCTCAAAAAAATAAAGGGAACACTTAAACAACACAATGTAACTCCAAGTCAATGACACTTCTGTGAAATCAAACTGTCCACTTAGGAAGCAACACTGATTGACAATAAATTTCACATGCTGTTGTGCAAATGGAATAGACAAAAGGTGGAAATTATAGGCAATTAGCAAGACACCCCCCAAAACAGGAGTGATTCTACAGGTGGTGACCACAGACCACTTCTCAGTTCCTATGCTTCCTGGCTGATGTTTTGGTCACTTTTGAATGCTGGCGGTGCTCTCACTCTAGTGGTAGCATGAGACGGAGTCTACAACCCACACAAGTGGCTCTGGTAGTGCAGTTCATCCAGGATGGCACATCAATGCGAACTGTGGCAAAAAGTTTTGCTGTGTCTGTCAGCGTAGTGTCCAGAGCATGCAGGCGCTACCAGGAGACAGGCCAGTACATCAGGAGACGTGGAGGAGGCCGTAGGAGGGCAGCAACCCAGCAGCAGGACCGGTACCTTGGCCTTAGTGCAAGGAGGTGCACTGCCAGAGCCCTGCAAAATGACCTCCAGCAGGCCAACCCGTTTTTCGTTGTTAAAACTGCCCTCAAACGTCACCAAAATCATGGACTAAGTAATTAACCATGTTACCTCAATATTTTTAAGTCATATTGCATTTTCGCACATTTCATACCTGAATTAATAGGGTAAAATTATGAGACGGTGAAACGTTAATTTTCAGAACTAGTCAGTCTCCATCATGAAGAAGAAATGTTAAATATATCACTAACTCACTTCATTGACGTCACAGCTCCCCTAGCGGCAGTAATTATGTACTTACATTAAATGCAAATGAGAGTCATTCCTGGGAGACAAAATAAACAAAATAAAACATCCAAAATATGACCGTACATATGTGACCGTACAAAAACGACCGTATGACCGTACAAAAACAGTTGACAGTTGAGATACAGCCTGGAATCAAACCAGGGTCCATAGTAACGCCTCTAGCACTGAGATGTAGTACCTTAGACCGCTGCGCCACTCGGGAGCCCCGAAATACAATCTGCCCAAATATTTAAATGTTCTGTTGAGGAGCTCAGAAAAGTACATCCTCACATGGCGCCGCCCCTCCGGGAATTTGGGGATTAACAACATTTTTGTCTTTGTGTATGATGATGATGGTAGTACTGTATCCCCCCCTCCCGCATTCATTTCCCACAATGGACTTTTCCCCCCCGTTCACTACCCGTCCAGTAGGTGGCGGCAATATGCCAATAGGCGTAGTCTGACATTAAACCTTAAAGAAGAAGAAGATAACAAAGTAGCCTAACTGTACTGTTGTAGCCGACCACATTTCATGTCTTACAAAGAAACAATAGCTTCCACAATGGATCGGGTAAGTCTGGTTTTAACCGTATATGCCTGCTGTGCTGCATAAAATGTCTAGGCCTAGTTTTCATCATCTTTGCACCTTCACATTCCTGTTTTCGGTTAAATGTCGTTACAAAATAAAATAAAAGACAGTATAACTTGTTGGGATTTTTTTTTACTTCAACAAAGTAGCCTATTTAGGAATCTGTGGCTATAACCTAATTATCTCTCCTTCCTCACAAAGTGTGCACATGTTAACATTCCTTCACTGATTTCGAATACATTATCCATTATTTGACCAGATGCTCAAGTGGCCGCTCGAACAAAGAATTTCTTTTTTAAAAATGTAAGGCAATGGTGAAGAGTCAAGATCACGTGGGACCATAATATGCAATGAGGGCAGATGTGCGTGTTTCCACTAGTTACCACAGCCACAAAGTCAAATGTCTATATCGTGTTTTTATTTATTAGGGTTAGGCATAAAGTTAGAAGTGGCGCAGTCTAAGTCACTCCGTGTCAATGCTAGAGGCGTCACTACAGACACCCTGGTTCGAATCCCATAGGGCGGCGCACAATTGGCCCAGCTTCATCCGGGTTTGGCCAGTGTAGGCCGTCAATGTAAATAAGAATTTGTTCTTAACTGACATGCCTAGTTTAAATAAAAAAAGTAGTATGGTTAGGGTTAAAATAAAATCCATTGTAGAAATGGGCGTGGTTGACTAGTGACGACCAGGCACTACTCCCATATAAAGTGTTCTACTTTTATCAATACACTCATAACAACCTAATCGTTACGAAATGTATATTCGATCAAATAAGTCAGAAACCAGATTCTGGGCCCAGTTATCTCTCTCGCTTCACCTCTAAATTGCTGTTTGAAATGAAATTACTGGTATGAGATATATGGTGGAAACTAGCCCAAGCTTCCACCAATCTAATGCTCTTAGATTTGTGGGTTGTAGTGAACGATTGAACATTTGAAGGAAAATTAGATTTAAGGGATGCACTCAAATCAATCAGAGGTTTAGACTAAATGAATACAATATGTGGTTTAATTATACACGTTTTAATACTTCTTGCGGCCAACAGGACAACGCTAGCCCGTTCCCCTCTACCCTCCCGGAGTCCCCAGGTCAAACGCCTCCCAGTTCCGCTTTACTGCTGGATCTTGTCGACTGCAGGAAAACACCGGGGCAGAGTGGAACTGAGAGAGGAGAAAAGAAGGAAGATGGAGATTTGATTTCATTAAGTAAGAACCATGGTGTGTAGATTAGACTACAGTCTGCTTCTGAAACAATAGCGGAGGTGCATAAAGATGGCGGCCCGCATATATATACCACAAATTCCTTGTTTTGCTGAGTTCACTGTATTCTACATTGCTCTTTTTTTTATTTTTTTATTTTTTTTACTGTTTTTTGGTATGGTCATTAGCGCAGTAAACATGATCCCAATTTTTGCTTCAAGACGGCGGCGATTTGAAAAATCAAAAAAGTAGATTGTGCTGATATATTGGAACATTGAACCATGTCGCACACCGTAGTTCCAAAACTCAGTAGATGGTGCTAAAACAATGATGTCATATCAGAATTCTGCCATCTCTTTGCACTTTAGTCATTCATTGATTAATGATATATTGATGAAAATATCTGGGTAGTTACACCCATTTTTAAAAGTAACTTAAAATTAGGTGAAATATATATGTTTAACATTGACATAAAAAGAACATGTTCAATTTCATGAAAAACATGTTTTTCCCATCTCAAGACATTGAATAAAAATATAACTATACTAAGTGCCTATGTGCCAAATAAAGTAACAGGGTTGACAGTAAAATAGTCATAAATCAGCCATCAATTCACTTGTGACGGGGAATCAGCCATCAATTCACTTGTGACGGGGAATCAGCCATCAATTTACTTGTGACGGGGAATCAGCCACCAATTCACTTGTGACGGGAAATCAGCCATCAATTCACTTGTGACGGGGAATCAGCCACCAATTCACTTGTGACGGGGAATCAGCCATCAATTCACTTGTGACGGTGAATCAGCCATCAATTCACTTGTGATGGGGAATCAGCCACCAATTCACTTGTGACGGGGAATCAGCCACCAATTCACTTGTGACGGGGAATCAGCCATCAATTCACTTGTGACGGGGAATCAGCCACCAATTCACTTGTGACGGGGAATGGAAGCTTGTTTTTTGCAACAGTTAGTGCCAATTTAATGCAATCCAGAAAATGGAATTGTTCAAAGATTACTAGCATGTCTATGTATGGGTAAATGGGTTGACTTGCTCAGTTTTCCACCACAAAACAGCTTAAGTTGACAATCAAAGTGACGCTGTTAAAAACACCTGGTTTTCTGAGCAATTTCTCAATTTATTAGGACACGTCAAGGCCTTCATCAGATTCATAGAGGCATATTTCATCTGCATATGTTCTAGCACGAGCAGCGCACTTTTCCTTCATGCTTCTCAAAACTAACATGTTTGCTGTGGTAGTACATTTATTTAGATTGCCAATTTTCAGCATTTATCAAAGTTCCATCAGGTAGCCTGATTTCAGATGTCCATGCTATTCAATATCTTTGTTTCACAGGGGACAGCCCTAATCGTTGCTCTCTCAGTGGGAAGGGCTTATCATCTGGGGAGCCTCTACAACATCATGATGCTGACAAAAAAGAGAAGAGTCTCTCCAAATCAGAACACCTCAAGAAACAGAAGCAGAGACGTATAGGGAAGAAACCTCACCACTGCTGCTTTGACTGTGGGAAGAGTTCTGCTAAACAGAGGGAATTGGTAATTTACAAGCAGATTCACACTGGGAGAAAAATGTACCGCTGCTCTCAGTGTGGGAAGAGTTTTGCTGCATCTAAAACCTTACAATCTCAGATAATTCATACAGGGGAGAGGCCTTACCCCTGCTTTGATTGTGGGAAGAGCTTCAGTCAATCAGGAGCCTTGACTACACACCTACGCATACACACAGGAGAGAAGCCTTATAGCTGTGATCAGTGTGGGAAGAGCTTTGCTCTATCCGGAAACCTGAGTACGCACCAGCGTGTACACACAGGAGAGAAGCCTTATAGCTGTGATCAGTGTGGGAAAGGCTTCAATCAATCAGGAAACCTGACTATGCACCAGCGTATACACACAGGAGAGAAGCCTTATAGCTGTGATCAGTGTGGGAAGAGCTTTGCTCTATCCGGAAACCTGACTAGACACCAGCGCATACACACAGGAGAGAAGCCTTATAGCTGTGATCAGTGTGGGAAGAGTTTCAATCAATCAGGAGAACTGACTAGACACCAACGCATACACACAGGAGAGAAGCCTTATAGCTGTGATCAGTGTTGGAAGAGCTTTGCTCTGTCCGAAGACCTGACTAGACACCAGTGCATACACACAGGAGAGAAGCCTTATAGATGTGACCAGTGTGGTAAGAGCTTCATGGATTCAGGTAGTCTGACTAGACACCAGCGTATACACACAGGAGAGAAGCCTTATAGCTGTGATCAGTGTGGTAAGAGCTTCATGGATTCAGGTAGTCTGACTAGACACCAGCGAATACACACAGGAGCAAAGCCTTATAGCTGTGATCAATGTGGGAAGAGTTTTGCTCAATATTCTACTCTGACTGCACACCAACGCATACACACAGGAGAGAAGCCTTATATCTGTGATCAGTGTGGGAAGAGCTTCAATCGTTCAGGAGCCCTGACTACACACCAACGCATACACACTGGAGAGAAGCCTTATAGCTGTGATCAGTGTGGGAAGAGCTTCAATCATTCAGGAGCCCTTACTAGACACCAGCTCACACACACTGGAGAGAAACCTTACTCCTGTCTATGTGGAAAGAGCTTTGCTCGTTCAGGGTCACTGAAACAACACCAGAAAGCATCTCCCTCCTCCGGCACCGGTTACAGTTCTCTGAAGATAGTTTCAATAGAAAACATATTGTAAAGAGTCATTCATCTCCCATTCTCTAACAGTTTACGTCTGATTACCATGGTAACCTGTGTAGCATAAAATGCAGCTCTGGATCCATATATATCCAGTGTCTTGGAGTAGGAGTGCTGTGTGGTGGGGTGGAGGTGTTCAGAGCTGTATCTTATTTCATTAAATCATATTATCCATTAAATAATTGTGTAATGTAGAATAATGTTTCAACAATACTAGGTGTGTATTCATGTATTCAAAAGATCAATAAATTACATCCATTATCTGCTCAACATCTGCTTATTACATTCATTTTATGTTTTTATTATCTATAATAATAAAACATGTATAAGGAGCATAGGCCTCTTGTATAATTAGTTTGCTCCTAAAAGATGTTCACATATTATTGTAAAACCCTTCACCAGGTTTTACAGCCCGGGCCTCCCGGGTGGCGCAGTGGTTTAGGGCACTGCATCGCAGTGCTAGCTGCGCCACCAGAGTCTCTGGGTTCACGCCCAGGCTCTGTCGCAGCCGGCCGCAACCGGGAGGTCCGTGGGGCGACGCACAATTGGCATAGCGTCGTCCGGGTTAGGGGTTAGGGAGGGATTAGCCGGTAGGGATATCCTTGTCTCAGTATGTAAAAAAAAAGAAAAAAAAAAAGAAAATGTAATAAAATGTATGCACTCTACTGTAAGTCGCTCTGGATAAGAGCGTCTGCTAAATGACTAAAATGTAAATGTAATGTAAATGTTTTAGTGTAGCTGATGGGACATGGAAGTACAGAAGACATAGGACTATTGGTGTGGTCAAATTATGATGTTGTATTTATTTTAAAGGATTTTAATAGTGATATCTTTCAACTTTCCTTATTGTATTTTAAGTGTGCTCCAGAAAGATGTTCACACATTTGGTTTTTAGGATGAGGCGTCAAGGCGTCATCAGTACTTATAGGTCATGTCAACCACAGATCTCACACTTTTCTGTTTTTTCACGACCAGTAACGTCTCCCCTACCAAACTCCTCTCTCTTCACTCTGGAAATACACTTGATAATATTGTTTTGGAAATTCTACACAGGGGTCACTCGAAGTCAAACTTAAATGAATCATTGTTTATTCACAGTTAAGTGGAGAGTTTCCAACCAACTCAATGCACCATAGTACACATCGATCTGGAGCTCTGCTGGGGCAGTCCCAGCAGCTGTCCTATATACGGCTAAACTAAAATCTACACAACATGAATTGGTTCCTGCATGTGACTGGCTGTTATCCCGCAGGCTCAGTTTCCCAAGAAACTGATCAATGTCTCCTATCTTAACATCCAGAACATATTCTGGGTGTTCTGCCAACTGGTCTAAGGGTCACAGTCACCTGCATGAACCAAAACCGAGTGAGAGAAGAGCGAGCACTCTCTTCAGAAATAAAATTCCAGCCCAATATCCTATACATTACCATTCTACTTATTTTTGGTGAGTTGTTACGTGGAACAAATGCTTGCATGAAAATATTGTAAAACATTATCTGGAATATGGTTTCATGTTTTCTCGTTTTGTTTTACATTGCTGATTGCATATTCATTTTTAAAATATGTATATATTTTTTTTATGTTTAATTGTATTATGTAGAAGAGACCAATATGTTGTTGGTGCCCTATGTCCCAACACTCAATGTTGTAGTCATGGTCCCGAGAATAGAGACCAGGATATGTTGTTGGCCTGGGTCCCAACACTCAATGTTGTAGTCATGGTCCCGAGAATAGAGACCAGGATATGTTGTTGGCCTGGGTCCCAATACTCAATGTTATGGTCCTGGTCCTGAGAATAAAACGGGTTTAAAACAACAACAGAGATTCACGTGTCTTACAGTGCTACACATCTGTTATAATAAGTGCTTTTTCCTGCTTAATTGAAGTATCAGGTGTAGTTTTTCACCAGTTATAAAGTGTGTTTGTTGTCTCTATGTTTCTAGGCTGCAGGGAGGGAGATGCAACAACAGCCTTGAGAACAACTGGACTAAATAGAATTCTGTTCCAAGTTGCTGTCAGGTACAAGTAGACGATAGCAGACAACAGGATTCTTAGTGAAAGGGGTGTTGTTGAACGTTTTCTTGACTTTACTCGACTTTTATAGATCACGTAAAATGTTATCCAGGAACTTTCTGAGGTAATACTAGGCTATATGAGACGTTTATTTGTTCTAACTTACGTTTTGATATTCAAATAGATGTTTGATTGCTCTGGTCTAGGGGCGCATCATTTGCAGTCTTGAGAATCGAATTTTCTCTCGGCAACTCCCAAGTCATTATCCGAACACTACAACAAAGTAGTCAAACTGTACTGTAGCCTACAACATTTCATTCCATACAAAGAAACAATAGCTTCCACAATGGATCGGGTAAGTCTGGTTTTAACAGTATAGGCCTGCTGTGTTGTAACCGTGTAAAATGTGTTCGGTTTAAACCGCTGGACAAGAAACCATGACGGTTAAACGTGTAGGGATTTTTTTTCTGCAAAGTAGCCTAATACTAAATCATTTTTAGGAATATGTGACTATGACCTAATAATCTCTCCTTCCTCCCAAAGTGTTCACATTCCTTCACTGACTTCGAATACATTGTCCATTATTTGACCAGATACTCAAGTGGCCGTTCTAACAAAGAAAATAAATGTATTCAACAATGGAAGGCAATTGATAAAGAGGCAAGATCAGGTGGGACCATTATTGCCAATGAGAGGGCAGATATGTGTGTTTCCACTAGTTACACAGCCACAGAGTCAAACGTCTATTGTATTTTTATTTAAGGTTAGGAATAACGTTAGAAGTGTTGTTAAGGTTAGGGTTAAAATCACATTTTAATACGATCAATGGTAGAAATGGGCGTGGTTTATGGTTTTGTTTGCTGTAACTAGTGACGACCAGGCACTACTCTCATATAACGTTTCCTACTTTTATCAATACTATCCTAACAACCTAATCTTTACGAAATGTATATTCGATCAAATAAGCCAGAAGCCAGCTTCTGGGCCCAGTTATTCCTCTCGCTTCGTCTCTTCCTCGCTGGTTGAACGGAAATGACTGGTATAAGAAATATGATGGAAACTCTGACTGTCCCAAGCCTCCACTAACCCAATGCTAATAGATTTGTTTGTTGTAGTGAACGATTGAACATTTCAGGAAAAATGAGATTGTCTAGCGATACACCCAAATCAATTAGAGGTGTAGACTAAATTCATCAATTTAGTTTCATTTTAATCTATGTAGAATACTTATTGCGGCCAACAGGACAAAGCTAGCTCGTCCCCCTCCACCCTCCAGGAGTCCCTAGGTCAACCGCCTCCCTGTACTTTACTGCTGGGTCTGATCGACTGCAGGAAAAAACCAGGGCAGAGTGGAACTGAGAGACGAGAAGAGGAACATGGAGATTTGATTTCATTAAGTAAGAACCATGGTGTGTGGATTAGACTACAGTCCGCTTCTGCAACAATTAATTGATGAGTTATATATTGATGAAAATATCTGGTCGTTCCATCCAATTTTAAGAAGTGTAACTTGGTTAAAAAAAAGTTTGATTTCACATCATTTTAACATTCTGTCATAAAGAGCACGTGTTCAACTAAAGAAAAAACAAGTTCTCATCTCGAGGTTAAATAAAAATAAATACTTTAGTAAGTGCCAATGTGCCAAATAAAGTTACACGGTTGACTGTAATGGGGGACAACTAAAAACAACAAAACCGCTATTTTACATGGGTATATTAGTCCTTTAAATCAGCCATGAATCCGCTGGTGATGGGAATGGAAGCTTTTATTGTATTGTGCAATAAGGAGTAGCAATTGAATGCAATTTTCACAAAAAAAGTTATTGTTAAAACATTTCTAGCATGTCTATGTCTGGTGAGAGGAATGACTTCCTCAGTTCTCCACCGCAAAACAGCAGAGAATTGATAAAAACAGAACCAGCTCACCTGCTTTTACTCTGATTTGACTATTATAAGTTCAATGTTTATTTTTCAAAAAATAATTAAAGAACAGTTTCATCATATTAAAACAAGAGTTCAGTTAATGTATTTAACCTTTATTTAACTAGGCAAGTCGGTTAATAACAAATACTTATTTACAATGATGGCTTAGGAACAATGGGTTAACTGCCTTGTTCAGGGGCAGAGCGACAGATGTTTACCTTGTCAGCTCGGGGATTAGAGCTAGGAACCTTTCGGTTACTGGCCCAACGTTCTAACCACTAGGCTACCTGCTGCCCCAAACAGGGTAGACCTTAAAATGAGGGACAGATGTAAATTAATCACTTGAAATAAATAACGTTCAGAAATGACTGTCAAGGTCACCAAATAACTAGGTCTTTACATGCACACTAATCATTTCCTATTAAACTGATTATGTCAGTAGGCTGAGTATGGCATTAGTCATGTAAACACCTTACTCTGCTGATCTTAATTGGTGTAAGGTCATAACAGAAGGAAGCATACGCCTTTAAAAACACCTGGTTTTCTGATCAATCTTTAGAATGATTAGGACATGTAAACACTTTAATCAGTTATAGAGGTGTATTTCATCTGCATGTTCTAACACAAGCAGCGCCAGCTAACTTCTTTTGACCGAGTCCAGTGAGTTCAGGAAAAACTGAAAATTTGCAGCATAGAAATAGTTTTCACATACACATTTTATTTGTCCGAACTCAGAATCAAATATGCTTACATTACATTGTCGCTGTTGTAGAACGTTTATTTTGATAGCCAATTTTATGCATTTATCAAAGTCCCGTCAGATAGTCTGATTTCAGAGGTTTATTCAGGAAATTGTTATACTTTCCAAGCATGTCAACGTTTAAATCAAACTCCTATACTAATTGACTATTCACCATAATCATATTATTCTGGCTTGTAACCATACTCAAAGATGGTAAAACTTGGAGTAATTATTGTATAAGGTGGGTTAAAATCTTTCGAGAAGTTAAATAGGGTTGACTGAGGGACCTGTCAAAATGCTGAATTGTGTAACTTTAGCAAGTCTTTATTCATATTAAAAATTGGACTAATCGAAATCTCCATGTGTTATGTATTAAAGGGCACTTTATTTCATGTAACATTGATTTAAATTGGAATTTTGAGGCACAGTTATTACTGGAAAAATATCAAAGGGACGCAAAAGGCATTCATTTCATGTAACGCCCCATCTGTTAATGGACTCATATTTACAAAACCTAACTATTCAATGTCTTTGTTTCACAGGGGACATCCCTAATCGTTGCTCTCTAAGTGGGAGGGGCTTATCATCTGTGGAGCCTCAACAACATCATGATGCTGACAAGAAAGAGAAGAGTCTCTCCAGATCAGAACACCTCAAGAAACACCAGCAGAAACGTATAGGGAAGAACCCTCACCACTGCTGTTCTGACTGTGGGAAGAGTTTTGCTAAACAGAAGGAATTGATCATTCACGAGAGTATTCGCACTGTTGAGAAACCGTACCACTGCTCTCAGTGTGGGAAGAGTTTCGCTGCATCTAAAATCTTAATATCTCATCAGAGAATTCATACAAGGAAGAGGCCTTACCCCTGCTTTGATTGTGGGAAATGCTTCAAACAATCAGGAGACCTGACTACACACCAGCGAATACACAGAGGAGAGAAGCCTTATAGCTGTGATCAGTGTGGGAAGAGCTTCAGTCGATCAGGAGACCTGACTACACACCAACGCATACACACAGGAGAGAAGCCTTATAGCTGTTATCATTGTGGGAAGAGCTTCAGTCGAACAGGAGACCTGACTACACACCAACGCATACACACAGGAGAGAAGCCTTATAGCTGTGATCAGTGTGGGAAGAGCTTCAATCAATCAGGACACCTGACTACACACCAACACATACACACAAGAGAGAAGCCTTATAGCTGTGATCAGTGTGGGAAGAGTTTTGTTCGAGATGCCAATCTGATTGCACACCAACGCATACACACAGGAGCAAAGCCTTATAGCTGTGATCAGTGTGGGAAGAGCTTCAATCAGTCAGGACACCTGACTACACACCAACGCATACACACAGGAGAGAAGCCTTATAGCTGTGATCATTGTGGGAAGAGCTTCAGTCGAACAGGAGACCTGACTGTACACCAACGCATACACACAGGAGAGAAGCCTTATAGCTGTGATCAGTGTGGGAAGAGTGTAGGAGTAAGTGACATATGTAGGTAGATATCACACTATTAAACAATAGATAGGTAAATAGTATAAGAAGGCAGATGTGAGTGTGTTTGCCATTCTGGTAAATACAGGAAACCAAAGATTAGCAGATGGTGTAGTAGTAACATAATATACATGGATAACATAGAAATATAAAAGATAGCTGAACATTGGAGTAACGAGCCACATGTTGACATAGATCATGAGACCGTGGTAATGGAAATCTACTGGGGGACGTTCTGACCCTCTGACCCTTGTAGATTCTCCATTGTGTTGACAGATTGCTCAGACATGTTGGTGCCAGGGTGCTTTGACACACTAGATTTATAGTCTATTCATTCCACTAAAGAAAAACATACATAACAGAGAAATATGCCTATAAGCAATTGGATACCCTAGGGATAGCGGGGACAGAACAAAGAGTGCATTTATTTAGTGGTGAGGGGAAGGACACAGAGTATGTTGACACTAAGATAGAGGGTCTGACCACTATTGTAATTTAACTGAAAGCAGATGATGAGCGTTAGTATGTGTGAACAAGCAGGAAGCCTGAACTAAAAAGATAATGGCACAAAGAATAGGGGAAGTATGCTTATTTGCATATGGGGTGGACTCATATGCTATTTGGGTATAAAGAGTGAACTAGTGCTCTGGGAGTGGGTGGGTTCCGCGGTGTGTGTTCCGCGGGGTGTGTGTTCCGCGGGGACATGCCAGTTGGCTGTACAATTGTAATAAAGAGCATGATTGAATTTACAAGTTCTGATAAAGCGTTATATTTCTGAGATGATTTTCCACGACATATTTTGGCGAGCTTGCCAGGAGCTGATAGGGACTGGGACGTTCTTGGCTGATGATGGGTTCTTTGGACAATCTAACAAACAAGGGTGGCCGCCCAACTAGACGGTAAGCAAGTTCTTACAATAGTTGAAATGTATGGATTGCTTCAGAGATCCTGTCTCAGCGAGAGGAGCGCCACGTAAGTCTCTCTTTCAAATTTCCTAAAATGAAACCAGTAAATACAAAAGAACTTTTAAATTCAATGAATTTGCATGTATGTGTAATTTGGGGAATTGTATTAAATATAAATGCATGTGCATGTATAGAGAATGAGTGAATAGGTGCTGTGAACTTTGCTTGTGTTAGATGTAGAGTGGGCATGCATGCGCTCGCTCAGATCAGACCGTTCGAATGTGTAGCTTAAATGATGCGGTTGTTTGCGCATCTGGCTGAGATGGCTGGCTATAATGTGGGACAGCCCATACGGTAAAAACAGATAATGTAGGTATAAAATCCTGTGATACCTCTTCAATAAAATTAGTAGAAGGAATGCTTGGACAGGTTACTTATGAATAACGGCTCTAAAGATAACAGAGAACTGCATGAATAAGTAGTTAGAAAGCCACGATACCGCTCGTTAAAAAAGGAACATTTTTAAAGAGGTCTGATTGGGTGGATATTTAGTAAATAAATACTTCATGGATACCGCCTCAGAACGGGGGACTGTACGGATGAATATTTAGAAGGCAGGAAAAACGTTAGCCCGATTGTGCGGCGTTCAACTGCAAAAGTAGCTTATAAATATTAGGTTGTAGGAAAACGTTTGCCCGATTGTGCGGCGTTCAACTGCAAAAGTAGCTTATAAATATTAGGTTGTAGGAAAAACGTTTGCCCGATTGTGCGGCGTTCAACTGCAAAAGTAGTTTATACGGTCGAAACATAAATCAGTAGTTAAATAAATATTTCATGGTTAACGCTCTGAAAGGAGGACTGTACGGATGAATATTTAGGACGTTTGCCCGATTGTGCGGCGTTCAAATGCAAAAGAAATCCTGCGAATAAAAAACCGCTCTGTCTAGCTAACAGGGTTTTGTAATTCAGTAGGTCACGCCACAATACTAATCAAATAAAAGAAGAAAATATCAGTATTGGGGGTTGGGTAGGATATGAAGACAAGCTGATCCGATTAGACAGTAGTCTCTCGTCATATCGTAGAAATCCTATTAGCCTAGGCTTATGTTGAACAAAGGGATTAAGTCAATAAAGAAAGAACTGAGTTGTTTTGAGGTAAAAACAAAAGGATGAATGATAATGTTGTAAGAAATGAGTAGATCTGTGTAGAGATAGAACATTAGGAAGAAAGAAAGGACAGGTTGGGGTGTGTGTGTGTGTCTGTGGTAGGAAGAGGCATGCGCAAGCCTCTCTGATAGTTAACTGAGTGTAATTTGAGAAGGAGAGTGCAGTTAACTGCTATTAGGCAGATGGAATGAAATTAAGGAACATCGAAGTAAAATAAGTTATAATCAAGGATAAAAACACTGATGTGATAAAGTAATAAGCGACCATAGTAGAATACTAAAAAAGGTGTTAAAATAAATAACCATAAAGATAATAAAAGAGGATTAAACCAAATAGTGTGTAACAAGACAGAAAGTAGAATCGTCGATAAATTGAAATTGTACTATAAAGTTAAAAACGAATCTAGGTTAGTTAAGATAAATAGTGATAAATAGTGAAATTCAGGACAGATTAAGGATTCACGAACGGTGTAACAAAGGAAGAGGAAAAAACAGGCCGTCGATCACTCTGTACCCACAGAGACTGCGGTCTAAAAATAGCCTGAAGGACAGAGACCAAAATATGAGAGGTTTGTTTCACTAAAACCGTGAATCGGGAATTAAACAGTAAAATGGGATAAAAGACAATGAAATAATAAGAATATAGATAAGAGGTAAGAAAGTATAGACAAAATAAATTAATAAAGGTAAACGTAAGACGTTAGATAGAGATCGTAAAGGAGCGGGCAGTGGACTGGTGTGACTCAGTTGGTAGAGCATGGTGCTTGCAACACCAGGGTTGAGGGTTAAATTCCCATGGGGGACCAGGATGAATATGTATGAACTTTCCAATTTGTAAGTCGCTCTGGATAAGAGCATTTGCTAAATGACTTAAATGTAATGTAAATGTAATCATAAAATTGATTAGAATTATAAAATGAATAAATAATAATATCTGTAATGGGAAAAACACAGTGATATTTGAAGTATTGTATTAGAATAAGACATTAAGTCATCTGTAGTATTCAGAAATAATGTCTGTACTATATAGAGCTTGGTTTGAGAAGAGAAATTAAGTGATGTGACAAATGCATTTTTAATTGGAAAGGGGATTCGCTCTACCTTGGAAAAATAGTAAATAAAAGGTGTATAATACATGGGAGTATTTAGGAAAAATACAATAATTAGTGGCATGACAACAAAATGACTGTTTCCATAGAATAGGGAGAGAAGGACACTATTACCTGATGAACAGGATAAATAGGACAAGGGAATTAAACAGTCACATGGGACCAAAATGTGAAGCTCGATTTGCAGGCGTTCTGATGTCAACATTCTATCATCAGAAAATACATTGCGATGGGGTTGTGTGTGTGGTTCCTCTAATCCTCGCAGACGTGCGGGTGATTGGCAGAACTATTGACAAGATCTAAGAACCAATAAGAAAATAGCTCTCTGTTCTGGATATAGGTATATCGGTTATGGGAAAATTAGTGTAATGTGACATTAGAACTTAGTGCGGTAGCAGGAAATGCCGCTATACAAGAGTTTATATCCTTGTCAAAATAACAAACAACTAATTGGTTTGAGGTTAGTGAGAATGGAATTTTTACTTGGCGGTGTGTAGTCTCTGAGGGAACAATGAGTGTTTCATAGAGATTACAGTTTATATGTGGTCAAGAAGAAGTATTAGATCACGTTTGACTTGACATCTAGTAAAGTAACGATGGAATATTAATTGTTAGACATTATATACCACAATTCTCTGGAACTGTTAAAGACGCTTTAGAATAAAATCTATGGATAAGTAAAATTATTGGTTTGCTGACTAAAAGGTAACATTGTGAATATTAACGATATGTACACTTTCTTTTCCAGAAAGAATAAGGGAAAAAAAGGGTTTTCAATCTTCTCTGGTCAACAATGTCATTGGAGACTAGTTAACTGCTTTCCACAGTAATTAAAGTCAGCCGCTTTAAAAATAAAAATATCTGGATAAGGCTAAAACATGGAGTTCTGGATGAGTGAGTCCAGTTCGTTTGCTATTATTAGCTTATGGTTCACTAGTGAGTACACCATGTACTGGGAATGAATATGCATTAGTAGATATATTGGAAGGGTTTTTTCCAATTCAGTTTCAAATTGGGTATGCAAAAGGATGAACATGTTTTTGAAAAATGTATTTAAGTTGTTCCTAAAGAAAGGGGGAGTGGAAACATATTAATGGTGTCAAAATGTCCTGAATCCTAGGAATTTCCTGTGAAAGACTGATCACCTTTTACTAGAAATTGTTGGAACAGGTGGGATTTACTTATAAAATGTTTAAGACACCAGACTCTATTCAAACTGTATAATTACTTTGAAAATCTATTATGTCTCTGGGAAAATTATGAAGAGTTGTACCCTTAAATTGAATAAGTTATTCGAATAGGTTTATTTTAATTTTTATTTTTGATATAACATGGGTTCATAGGTAAAACTATCAGTTCCTTGGGGTTATGGTCTTTGGGGAAATACACAAATGTGTTTTGTTCATTATGCATATAAAAAGTGTTGAAAGTTATTCCAACGGGTTTATTGGAGTGTGGGTTTGTGAGGGTTTTTGTTGATAAAAACATCATCTGTAATTCATCTGAGAGAACACTGGTGAAATAAGGGAGTTATCATAAGAAGGTGACGTCAGAATGCTTTAAGGCATGGGAGAGAATATTACCACAAGTGGGTGTGGAGATCAAACCCACCCTAACCGACTGAACAGTGAGGGACAACTGTGTCTGATGACCTGTGAACTGTATCTAAAAAAGACATGCTGAAATGACATTATATTTGTTGGGAGAATAATGACTTAAAGTTATTGGGGTACTGATTTTTTATTGTCAGGCCATTCATGAGAGAAACTGAGACAAAAGGGCTATTGGAAAATAGGTAATACTGGTATTTAAAGTGTTTAGTATAAATGTTCATTATTAAAGGGATGTTGTGTATTGAATAGATAAGGTCAAATTTGAGTTAAAGTAAACACTAAGGACTGTTATCCTGAATATTGGGTTGGAAAATGTATTTAAGAAATAACTGTTTAGTTATTTAGATATAGAACTGTTTAAATTTAATAGGCCTAGGGAAGCTCTGGAAACTAATCCTGAGACAAGGTGGTTGACAACTTACAGAATATTAGATTAAAGGTTTTTTATTTTTTGTTTTATAATGTCATTGGAATTGGAATGATAAAATCTAATGTTTAATTGAATAAAAAGATAGTATGTTGTGCGATGATACCCAAGAATGAAGAAGAAAGAGACCAATAATAACAGGGGCATAGAATGAAACAGATGGACGTTTTTCTCCAGGTTTAATTACATTACGAATAGTGGAAATTTATTGCAAATGTGTAATTATTATAAAAAAAATTATTATTATTATTTATTTATTTTTTTCTCTTTTTCTCGTTTGGTCAATTTATTTTTGTTTTGAGGAACATAAGGTTGTGTATATGTTCCTGAGGAGGGACTGATTGATATAAATGATATATAAATTGACTTAAGGATGTATTAAACAATGGCTGCTATGGGTTAGGGGACTCATAAATGAAGGTAATGGTAGTGAATGGGTGTTATTTGTAGAAACTATGTATAATAATAGAGATAATTCACAGAAAAGGAAAGACAGCTGACTGTGTAAAATATAGGGAAAATTCTAAAGTAAATAGAACAATTCACATATCTAAAGATATGGTAAAAAGAATAAGTGGTGGCATTTTGAACACTAGAGCAAAAGTTTAAGAAACTTATGACTTAGTTTTGTGAGTGTAACAGTATAACTTTAAACCGTCCCCTCGCCCCGACACGGGCGCGAACCAGGGACCCTCTGCACACATCGACAACAGTCACCCACGAAGCAGCGTTACCCATCGCTCCACAAAAGCCACGGCCCTTGCAAAGCAAGGGGCAACACTACTTAAGTCTCAGAGCAAGTGACGTAACTGATTGAAATGCTACTAGCGCGCACCCGCTAACTAGCTAGCCATTTCACATCCGTTACACTCACCCCCCTTTCAACCTCCTCCTTTTCCGCAGCAACCAGTGATCCGGGTCACGGCACCAATGTAACAGTATAACTTTAAACCGTCCCCTCGCCCCGACACGGGCGCGAACCAGGGACCCTCTGCACACATCGACAACAGTCACCCACGAAGCAGCGTTACCCATCGCTCCACAAAAGCCACGGCCCTTGCAAAGCAAGGGGCAACACTACTTAAGTCTCAGAGCAAGTGACGTAACTGATTGAAATGCTACTAGCGCGCACCCGCTAACTAGCTAGCCATTTCACATCCGTTACATGAGGATTGGATATTCTTCCAACTGGAAGACACTTGACTGAGTACATGTTATTTTACAGCAGTTGCCGTAGGGACCATCATTTAACTATCATTATGAATATTTCTGTGGCAGGAGGCCAGGTATTTGAGGCAGAATGGTTACATAGGGCTGTTATTAAAAATTAAGATTTAGTGATCTTGCTAATGTTGTCAGGAAATAACCCATGTGTAAGTGTGTATGTCCTCAGGAAAAAACAGCCAGAAATGGAAGGGCTTGGGCTGCATTCTGGAGACTGAGTGTACATCAAGATACACCAGGCTGGTGGTATACTTCTTACAACACTGCAGTGGTAAAGTTCTTCTTGTCTCTCTTTGGTGGGTGCATAAGTCTCACGAGAAATAAGGTCCAGCTGAATAATGGGTGAGCTTGAAAACACCATGACAGAGGATGTGGAATCAGAGAGAGAAAGAGAGAGAGACTAGATTCCACTATAGACATACTGGGTTGAGTTTGGAGGCTACTTGTTTTATTTTTAATACATCATGTGAAAGAGAATGGATGATAGGATATTATACTCTAAACAAACATGTTAAAGGGATTGATATGAAAGCATATACAGTGTTGAATTAATTCAAGAAGAGAGAATGTTAATTGTAGGTTATGCACATGATTATCAGTTGAAATGGAGTAGATGGGAAACTAAGTAAAAATGACATGATTTGGGAACACCTCTCAGAACCTGGGGCCGAAAGGGGAAGACTGGGTGGAAGCATGAGGAAGCTTTTTAGGGCTTTTATTTTTGTGGAGTCCAGCAGAAAAGTATCCTGGAGGCATAGAGTCAGGTAAAGAGAGAGTGGGAATTGTCATGGTCTCAGATTTCAGTTTGCATGAATATATTTATGCATAACACATAACATTGTCAATGCTGTTATGTTTTGTCTGTTGTTTTCCAAGTCTTATGTTTAGGAAACCAGAAGGAGAGGGGTTCGCCAGCTTCAGCTGGAATGTCAGTTTGTTGTGTGATGAGTGATGGAAGTAAGAGGATGTATGGTGCAATCATAGAACAGAGGCCATAAGTCTCTAAGTATGAATGCTTCACAGAAAGTAGGCAGAAACCTGAACCAGGATGAGAGGTTCTGCGTCTGATGATCCAAGGGGACCAGAAGGACCTCTCCCAGTGATACCAGGAGATCTAGTCCACGTTGGAGGGATCCGGAGGAAGTGGGATCAACCGAGGAGAGATGGACCCTATGAGGTGGCCAAAGCAACAAGAACGGCCGTCCAAGTGAAAAGAAGCCAGACGTGGTACCATCTGAACCACTGCAGCTGAATCCCAACAGAGAGAAGGATACAACCACATAGAGATGAGGACACAAAGGATGCTGATTCACCAGGAGGGAGCCTGGAGGGAGCAGGAGCAGCGGAAACGATTGAGACGCCAGGGAAGAGCCAAGAAAACAGCAAATCAAGTGAAAGCCAAAATATGACACGTGCATCGACTAATGCACCCAGAAGAGGAGGAGAGGCCTCACAAGGAACAGAATGAGAACATTTCTTCCCTAAAATTGAAACTCTTCCAGATGGAAGTTAAGTCCGGCCTGAGGAGGGAGCCTCAGGTGAAGAAAGAGGAGGAAAAGTCCCGCAAGTTGAAGAAAATGGAGATTACCCCACAATTGACTTTTAAACTTTTGAATGGCCTCCTTTACAGACAATTGATGTTAGAACAACAAAAGAATAATGACATTGACATAACAGAAGTAACAGTGAATGCTAGTATAGAAACAACAGACTAATGCACAATCAAGATGTATTGTGGGAGCAGGAAGAGAAGAATGGAATCAGCCGAACAATCCAAAAAGACTGACAAGGTTTGAATCTCTGTTCCACCTCAATTTATAACAGAAGTAGGAGAACTGAAGTCTATCTCAATCATAAGGATCAAACCCTTATCGGAGATTGCACTCTGTGGATGGACATATCACCAAACAAAGGGACAAGTCGTTTGGGATCCGAAAGGATGTGACCTGACATTAATCAAAGAAAAAGACGAGAGGGTGCTCATCATGAATCAGATTGAACCAGTTGAAGGTGAAGAATTAATAGTTGAAATAACAAGAACAACAGTGACCGAAGGGAGTAGCATCACTGTCATTAAGGTTGATTCTACCCCTGCACATGAACAGGAAGAACCTGTGACAACAACAAGGGTGGCGGCTGCTGTGACGACCACAGTAGCTATCACTAGATGACATCGACTGCCCTTACCAAGCAGACCACCGTGCCAACAAAGCAACCTGAGACATCAGTCAGAGTTTTTACTGATATTTGAAACTTTCTGATAAACTCTAATGATCTACCTCAAGATAAGAACATTGAAAAAGCAACAGAATTAGATATATCAGAATTAGAACCACTCAAGGACACCACATGAGAAGAAGTAGTGAAGAAGGAGTGATACGAATGGGCTAAGTATATGGCAAACAGACACAGAATGGACAATTGTATTTTGTGAAGAAAATCACCTTTGTCTGATCTTTTAATAGTCTCTGAACCAGCATCATGTAAAAACTGTGTAAGTTGGGAAAAAATGACTATTGTACCAATAGAAAGTATTCTTTCCCTTGTGTGACATAAAATGTAGGATTGTTCTGGTTAAGGACTAGGGGAAAAATGATGTTGAATGAGACCATGCTGGGAGACAATGATTGTGCTGCCTATAACATTAGAACTGAATTAAATGTACCTTAATTAGACAGAGGTACCGTGGTTAAAGGAAAATATGAATGTTTTTACAGACACCACACCGAAGGATTTGATGTAGGAAACACCACTGTAGAATGTGATACTATTTGGGTGTTAGAGAATGCGGGAGTTCGTAAAAGTAATGATAAAGGGTTGATTATGAATATAAAAGGGTTGTGTGGTCACATAACTCAGGTTGCGCCATCTCTTACTATGTTGAAAAATCAAGACAGAGGTATTGCTGATAGTTTCTGGATGTGTGGAAAAAACTAACTGTTGAATGTATTGCCTGATGGATGGATTGGTCCTTGTGCCTTAGTTAGAGCAATTAAATAGGTTACTATTATTGAATCACTCCATGATGACTATGTTTAACCTAGAGTTAAAGTGGTTTATGATAAGGATCCTGAGGTATACCTTAATGCAATTGGACTGCTTAGAGGTCTACCTAGGGATTTCAAGGCCAGAGATGAGGTTAAATCAGGATTTGAATCTATATTTCTGTGGATAATACCAAATAAGAACTTAAAGTGGGGATTCATGTTTGCTAGGATGACCATCATGTTGGGAGGAGGGTTGTTGGCTTTGGGTATTGCATTTTGTTGTGTTATACCCCTGGTAAAGTCAATTGTGGTTTAGACAACAGTTAAATAGATGTCTGTAAGGAGAGATGACCCTCCTGTGGTGATTGATCCTGTACCGGGAAGCCCAGGCAATTATACCAATAAGTATGGAAAGCCTTGCAATGCAGTTGGAGGACCTCTTGACTGCCCCTTTGGTAAACCTAACTGTCTCTATGAAGTGATTGGGGGGGTGGTCATGCGTGTCACGATTTTCGTAAGGATGGTTTCCATGTATATGTTAAATTACCCAGTTCAGATTAATGTTTACTCATACATGTCCACAAAAAGTGTAATTTGTGTCACAATTTCAAGTGGTGTACAAAAATTCATGAGGATGGTCATTATCATCACCTAGAACCTTTTTTCTGTCAAAGTGTCAAAGAAGAGATTGTCTTATATGTTAGGATGAGGACTGTGGTCTTATGTAAAGGGGTTTTAGCATATCTATTTTGCCTAATGCTTTGTGTTCTTTGTAACCTCAGGCAGGGATTCATACTACATGCTCATTGCTTCATCAAAATATAATGGTTGATTATTAGTATTTTTTATTTTAACTAGATCTTTCATTCCTATTTTATGTTATTAATTGGAGATGTTTGGTCTAGTTGGGTTTTGTAAGAATATTATGTTTCAATTGGATCTTTTCTTCCTGTCTGTGTTTATGTATTGGAGATGTTTGGTACAAGTGATTTGTAAGCTTTATTTTGATAATGTTTTAGTCAATTGTTGGTATTGATATCTACTCTCTATATGTCATTTTTAATATGGTTTTTGAGGTTATTTACCCTCAAGAGGAGGGATTATGTAGGAGTAAGTGACATATGTAGGTAGATATCACACTATTAAACAATAGATAGGTAAATAGTATAAGAAGGCAGATGTGAGTGTGTTTGCCATTCTGGTAAATACAGGAAACCAAAGATTAGCAGATGGTGTAGTAGTAACATAATATACATGGATAACATAGAAATATAAAAGATAGCTGAACATTGGAGTAACGAGCCACATGTTGACATAGATCATGAGACCGTGGTAATGGAAATCTACTGGGGGACGTTCTGACCCTCTGACCCTTGTAGATTCTCCATTGTGTTGACAGATTGCTCAGACATGTTGGTGCCAGGGTGCTTTGACACACTAGATTTATAGTCTATTCATTCCACTAAAGAAAAACATACATAACAGAGAAATATGCCTATAAGCAATTGGATACCCTAGGGATAGCGGGGACAGAACAAAGAGTGCATTTATTTAGTGGTGAGGGGAAGGACACAGAGTATGTTGACACTAAGATAGAGGGTCTGACCACTATTGTAATTTAACTGAAAGCAGATGATGAGCGTTAGTATGTGTGAACAAGCAGGAAGCCTGAACTAAAAAGATAATGGCACAAAGAATAGGGGAAGTATGCTTATTTGCATATGGGGTGGACTCATATGCTATTTGGGTATAAAGAGTGAACTAGTGCTCTGGGAGTGGGTGGGTTCCGCGGTGTGTGTTCCGCGGGGTGTGTGTTCCGCGGGGACATGCCAGTTGGCTGTACAATTGTAATAAAGAGCATGATTGAATTTACAAGTTCTGATAAAGCGTTATATTTCTGAGATGATTTTCCACGACAAGAGCTTCAATCAATCAGGACACCTGACTATACACCAACGCTTACACACAGGAGAGAAACCTTATAGCTGTGATCAGTGTGGGAAGAGTTTTGCTCTCGATTCCACCCTGACTACACACCAGCGAATACACACTGGAGAGAAACCTTACTCCTGTCTATGTGGAAAGAGCTTTGCTCAGTCAGGGTCACTGAAAAAACACCAGGATGCACAAATGTGTAGTTTTTTATCTCCATCCTCTCCCGCACCACTTTCAGATCTCTAAATGAAGTTTCAATAGAAAACATATTGGAAACAGTCATCCATCTCCCATTCTCTAACAGTTTACTAAGTCTGATTACCATCGTAACCTGTGTAGATAATATGCAGCTCTGGATCCATATGTATCAAGTGTCTTGGAGTAGAAGTTCGGTATCTTATTTCATTAACTCCTATTGTCCATTAAATAATGTAGAATAATGTTTCAACAATAGTAGGTTCATATTAATGTGTGGGGGAAATGTTGTCTGTAGAGAGAGCCTTGAATTGTACATCTTGTCTCATACAATTGTTGGTTCCTTTAGGTGCTGGTAGAGATGTGAGGGGGAGATGGTCATGACCCCCTCAGACCTTTTGGCAGAATATGTTCTATAAGTTAAGATAGGAGACAGTGCCAGTCACATGCAGGAACCAAACGTCAGTGGTGAATTAATTATGAATAATGTAAATCATGCAAATATAACTTGTCTGTGTAAGCAGTATATAAGAGAACTAACGGGACTGCCCCGAAAGAGCTCCCGACCGTACTATGGTATTTTAAGTTTGTTGGAACTCTCCAGCTTCCTGATAAAAAATAAATATTCATTTAAGTTTTACTTTGAGTCTCTGGTGTTCATTTCCATGACACTTATTCAATACAAAAATACATTAAATCCATTGTCTTACGTGAAGGAGATGTCGCACTGCATGAGGCAAATGGTGGTCACACCAGATACTGACTACCTTTTTTTTAAGGTATCTGAGACCAACAGATGCATATCTGTATTCCCAGTCATGTGACATCTATAGATAAGGGCCTAATTCATTTATAACAATTGACAGATTTTTTTTGTATGAACTGTAACTCAGTAAAATCTTAGAAATTGTTGTATCTGTGCTGTGAAGGGCTCAACAGTGGAACTGCCCTGCACATATCAACATCCAAGTTATCATGTGGTCTCAGAACTAAACTGGTATATTCAAGAGAAATGTAATGAGGTGCCTAAATTCCTGAGCTCGGTCCAGAGTATGCAGGTTGTGCGGAGTACCTTGGGACTAAAGAGAAAGACTGCACCCTGAGAATCACAGACCTGAGAGAGATTCAGCTGAGTACTGGTTCGGATTTAAAACACAGTATGCAGAATGGGGGTACAGCTTCCCTGGAACAACTCTGACTGTCACAGGTAATATATTATATCTACTTCTTCTACGACTACAACTACTAATACAGGTAATATATAATTTCAAATTCTAATAATTCATTAGAATCATTCAGAGCTGCAGGTGAAGGTGTCTTCCTCCACAGAGGAAAAGAAGAACACTGACCTGTAGCACCACCTGTCTTCTGACTGACAACCCCAACCCCACCTACATCTGGTGCAAGAACGGACAACATCTCCATGACCCTACTTCCCAACAATACTCCTGTAATACTCTAGTGGTCTGGTGTTACTCTACAGACAGTTACTCCTGTGCTGTAAAAGACAATGAGGATTTTCTCGCTCCTACAGTGTGTGAGTCTGGACTCAGCTATAATAATCATCTTAAGTATCAATCATTAAGGCCTGTGGACCAATAGTAGAACATGTGGGGAAAAACTGACAAATCTGTAATACTCGTGGAAATTATACAGAATAATAGAAAAGGTAGAAAAAGGCTGATGGTATGTTATCTTGTTCTACTGTTTTAGAAATTTGATTTTTTAAAATCCATTTTAGAATAGGTCTGTAATTTAACAATGTGAAAAAGTCAAGGGGTCTGAATACTTTCCAAATGCACTGTATGTGTCTATATTTTTTTATTCATTTTAAATGAACCAGTCCAATACATTTAAAACACTTGAAAATCGTCTCATTATCGTTTGAGGAGTTGATCAGATACATTTTGTGTCAGATGTTCATGGTCAGAGCGGTTTGAATGTGACTCACACCAAGAGGAGTATTTGTGCCTTGAAGGGGTCAACAGTGGACATTACCTGCACGTATAGACATCCCAGCTGGAATAACATCACAGAAGTATCCTGGTTCAACAAATGGGAGTCTGGAGTTACTACAGATCTAAGCCAGGACCCAGAGTATGCAGGTCATGTGATGTACCTTCAGCGTTATAGTCATGAGAATAATACAGGTTCAAAAGAATCGACAGAGAAACACGTTACTTACAGTGTTACTGTAACAGGTTACTTACAGTGTTACTGTAACACGTTACTTACAGTGCTACACATCTGTTATGATAAGTTCTTTTTCCTGCTTAATTAGACTGTCAGGTGTAGTTATTCACCAGTTATAAAGTGTGTTTGCTGTCTATCTTTATGTTTCTATGGCTGCAGGGAGGGAGACGCAGCAACGGGCTTGAGAACAGCAGGAATAGATGAATAGGTTGTTTACACACATCTCTCAGCAACTGTGAACAAACTGCCCCTGACTCATTTTTTATTTTACTTAACCTTTATTTAACTAGGCAAGTCAAGGACGGCCTACCAAAAGGCAGAAGGCCTCCTGCGGTGACGGGGGCTGGGATTTATATATACAGTTGAAGTCAGAAGTTTACATACACCTTAGCAAAATACATTTACACTCAGTTTTTCACAATTCCTGACATTTAATCCTAGTAAAATTTCCCTGTCTAGGAAAGTTAGGATCACCAATTTATTTTAAGAATGTGAAATGTCAGAATTATACTACAGAGAATGATTTATTTCAGCTTTTATTTCTTTCATCACATTCCCAGTGGGTCAGAAGTTTACATACACTCAATTAATATTTGGTAGCATTGCCTTTAAATTGTTTAACTTGGGTCAAACAATTTGGGTAGCCTTCCACAAGCTTCCAACAATAAGTTGGGTGAATTTTGACCCATTGCTCTTGACAGAGCTGGTGTATCTGAGTCAGGTTTGTAGGCCTCCTTGCTCACACATGCTTTGTCAGTTCTGCCCACAATTTTTCTAGAGGATTGAGGTCAGGGCTTTGTGATGGCCACTCCAATGCCTTGACTTTTTTGTCCTTAAGCCATTTTGCCACAACTTTGGAAGTATGCTTGGGGTCATTGTCCATTTGGAAGACCCATTCGCGGCCAAGCTTTAACTTCCTGACTGATGTCTTGAGACGTTGCTTCAAAATAGCCACATCATTTTCCTACCTCATGATGCCATCTATTTTGTGAAGTGCACCAGTCCTTCCTGCAGCAAAGCACCCCCACAACATGATGCTGCCACCCCCGTACTTCACAGTTGGGATGGTCTTCTTTGGCTTGCAAGCCTCCCCCTTTTTCCTCCAAACATAACTATGGTCATTTTGGCCAAACAGTTCCATTTTTGTTTCATCAGACCAGAGGACATTTCTCCAAAAAGTACGATCTTTGTCCCCATGTGCAGTTGCAAACCGTAGTCTGGCTTTTTTATGGCGGTTTTGGAGCAGTGGCTTCTTCCATGCTGAGCGGCCTTTCAGGTTATGTCGATATAGGACACGTTTTACTGTGGATATAGATACTTTTGACCCTGTTTCCTCCAGCATCTTCACAAGGTCCTTTGCTGTCGTTCTTGGATATATTTGCACTTCTCGCACCAAAGAACGTTCATCTCTAGGAGACAGAACACGTCTCCTTCGTGAGCGGTATGACGGCTGCATGGTCCCATGGTGTTTATACTTGCGTACTATTGTTTGTACAGATGAATGTGGTGCCTTTGGAAATTGCTCCCAAGGATGAACCGGACTTGTGGAGGTCTACAATGTTTTTTCTGAGGTCTTGGCTGATTTCTTTGGATTTTCCCATGATGTCAATCAAAGCGGCACTGAGTTTGAAGCTAGGCCTTGAAATACATCCACAGGTACACCTCCAATTGACCAAAATTATGTCAATTAGCCTATCAGAAGCTTCGAAAGCCATGACATAATTTTCTGTAATTTTCCAAGCTGTTTAAAGGCACAGTCAATTTAGTGTATGTAAACTTCTGACCCACTGGAATTGTGATAGTGAATTATAAGTGAAATAATCTTTCTGTAAACAACTGTTGGAAAAATGACTTGTGTCATGCACAAAGTAGATGTCCTAAACGACTTGCCAAAACGATAGTTTGTTAACAAGAAATTTTTAGAGTGGTTGAAAAACTAGTTTTAATGACTCCAACCTAAATGTATGTAAACACACATCACAACAAGAGAGACAACACAACCCTACACAAAGAGAGAACTAAGACAGTAGTTTGCCCCCAGTGATGCGTTGTGCAGACCGCAACACCCTCTGGAGAGCCTTACGGTTGATGGCAGTGCAGTTGCCGTACCAGGCGTTGATACAGCCTGACAGCATTTTCTCAATTGTGCATCTGTAAAAGTTTGTGAGGGTTTTGGGTGACAAGCCAAATTCCTTCAGCCTCCTGAGGTTGAAGAGGCACTGCTGCGCCTTCTTCACTACACTATCTGTGTGAGTGGACCATTTCAGTTTGTACGCAGAGGAACTTAAAACGTTCCACCATCTCCAATGCTGTTCCGTTGATGTGGATAGGGGGGTACTCCCTCTGCTGTTTCCTGAAGTCCACGATCATCTCCTTTGTTTTGTTGACGTTGAGTTGTTTTCCTGACACCACACTCCAAGTGCCCTCACCTTCTCCCTGTAGGCTGTCTTGTCATTGTTGGTAATCAAGCCCACTAATATTCTGTCGTCTGCAAACTTGATGATTGAGTTGGAGGCATGCATGGCCACACAGTCGAGGGTGAACAGGGAGTACAGGAGGGGGGAGTACAGGAGGGGGCTGAGGCCCCAGTGTTGAGGGTCAGCAAAGTGGAGATGTTTCCTACCTTCACCACCTGTCGGCGTCCTGTCAGAAAGTCCAGGACCCAATTGCACAGGGCGGGGTTGAGACCCAATGACATAACCAAGAGGTAGAATATATTGTGAAAACAATAGTGGACGTAAAAACGGAACCTTGAGGAACACTGATTTCTCAGAGGACAAATCATCTACAAAGAGTGGCCTCCAAACCTGTAGTCCGCACACACAGTGTCAATGTTACAATCAACTGACGTTAGTTAAACCTGTAATCAGCACACAGACGGTGTCAATGCTAAAATCAACTAACGTTAGTTAAACCTGTAGTCAACACACAGACAGTGTTAAGAGTTACAATCAACAATTGTTAGTTAAACCTGTAATCAGCATACAGACAGTGTCAGAGTTACAATCAACTAACGTTAGTTAAACCTGTAGTCCGCACACAGACAGTGTCAATGTTACAATCAACTAACGTTTGTTAGCTAGCATTCGAGGGCTGACTGTTCTCAAATATTTGTGCAGTGTAAAAATAACATTTGGGTCATTTGTGTAGTCTGACTACTGCAGTAGGCTACTGCGTGTCCATGTGATAGCTAACAGCAAAAACCCAGACGAGAAAAACGTGAAAGCATCCAGGCAGCAGAGATGAGCTTGTCATTAGCTAGCTAACGTTAGCTTTATTGTAGCTATAAAGCGTTATGTTTATTGTTATTTATTTTATTGTATACAAGTTATATACATAGACAGAAGGGAGTTAGTTATAAATAGAGTATATTTGGCTGTAGTTTAGTTTAGAAGACTTAAGTAAAAATACTTTAAAGTGCAACTTAAGTAGTTTTTTTGGTGGGAATCTGTACTTTACTTAAGTATTTATATATTTCACAACTTTTACTTTCACTTCACTACATTCCTAAAGAAAATTATATACTTTTTACTCCATACATTTTCCCTGACACTCAAAAGTACATTTTGAATGCTTAGCAGTACAGAAAATGGTTCAATTCACACACTTATCAAGAAAACATCCCCGGTCATCCCTACTTGATCTGATCTGGCAGACTCACTAAACACAAATGTTTTGTTTGTAAATTATGTCTGAGTGTTGGAGTGTGCCCCTGCCTATCTGTAAATTTAAAAAACAAGAACATTTTGCAGTCTGGTTTGCTTAGTATAAGGACATTTTAATTATTCATACCTTTACTTTTAATACTTAAGTATATTTGAGCAATTACATTTATTTTGATACATAAGTATATTTAAAACCAAATACTTTTAAAATTCTACTTGAGTAAAAGTCTAACTTTTCACTTTTACTTGTCATTTTCTATTACTATATCTTTACTTTGACTCACGTATGACAATTGGGTATTTTTTCCACCACTGGACTTACGTTTATTTTTGACAGGAGAATTACTTGTGAATTAGGGTTGATGCACCCATTGCAAAGACTTGCATAAACAGCTCTTTGTCCTATGTGTGCTGGTAGTGTACAGTAGCTGTCATTATAGCACCAGCCAAAGACCGGAAGTAGTAATTCTTAGACACCCCTCAGGAGAGGCCTATTCAGAAACTCCCTCTTTGCGCATGTGTTCCAAGTGACTGCCAGGCAAGGGTAGACGACAGCAGACAACAAGATTCTTAGCGAAAGCGTTGAACGTTTTCTTGACTTTACTCGAATTTTATAGATCATGTAAAATGTTATCCAGGAACTTTCTGAAGTAATATTAGGATACATGAGACGTTTATTTGTCCAAACTCAATTCCCTTTGGATATTGAAGTAGATGTTTGATTACTCTGGTCTAGGGGCGCATCAGTTTTGCAGCCTTGGGATCGAGTTTTCTCTACGCAACTCTCTAGTCATTATCTCTACACTCCAACAAAGTAGTTAAACTGTACTGTAGCCTACAACATTTCATTCAATACAAAGAAACAATAGCTTCCACAATGGATCGAGTAAGTCTATATGCCTGCTGTGTCGTACATAATGTCTAGGACTAGTTTTCATCGTCTTTGATCCTCCACTTCCTGTGCTCGGTTTAAATTTATCAACAAAAAAAACATGATGGTAAAACTTGTTGGGATTTTTTTTCTTCGTCAAAGTAGCCTACTACTATATCATGTTTAGGAATCTGTGACTATCAACTAATTATCTCTCCTTCCTCACAGTGTTCATAGTCCTTCACTGATTTCGAACACATTATCCATTATTTGACCAAATACTCAAGTGGCTGTTCGAACAAAGAAAATAAATGTCTTCAAAAATGGAAGGCAATCGATAAAGAGGCAAGATCAGGTGGGATCATTATAGCCAATGAGAGGGCAGACATGCGTATTTCTACAGCCTCATGCGTCTATATCCCATTTTCATTTATTTAAGGTTAGGCATAGAGCTAGAAGTGTTGTTAAGGTTAGGGTGAAAATCACATTTTAATAAGATCAATTGAAGTAATGGGCGTGGTTTATGGCTTTGTTCGCGGTAAGTAGTGACGTCCAGGCACTACTCCCATATGAAGTGTCCTACTTTTAGACTCCTAACAACCTGATCTTTACGAAATTTGTATTTGATCAAATAAGGCAGAAGCCAGATTTTGGGCCAATTTATTTGTCTTGCTTCACCTCTTCATCTCTGTTTGAAAGGAAATGACTGGTATGAGATATATGGTGGAAACTAGCCCATTCCTCCACCAATCTAATGCTCTTAGATTTGTGGGTTGTAGTGAACGATTCAACATATGAGGAAAAGGGGGATATTTGAGGGATGCACCCGAATCAGAGGTTTAGACTAAATTAATACAATAAGTGGTTTAATGTTAATCTATGTTGAATACTTCCAACAGGACAAATCTAGCCCGTCCCACTCCACCCTCCCAGAGTCCCCAGGTCGATCGCCTCCCTGTACTTTACTGTTGGGTCTGGTCATCTGCAGGAAAACACCAGGGCAGAGTGGAACTGAGAGAGGAGAAGAGGAACATGGAGATTTGATTTCATTAAGTAAGAACCATGGTGTGTGGATTAGATTACAGGCTGCTTCTGTAACAATTAATTGATTAATTATATATTTTTGAAAATATCTGGTCGTTCCAACCAATTTTAAGTTTTACCTTGGTAAAAAAAAAAGAGGTTGATTTCACATCATTTTAATATTCTGTCATAAAGAACACGTTATTCATATTAATAAAATACATGTTTTGCCATCTCGAGGTTTAATGAAAAATAAATACTATAGTAAGTGCCAATGTG
Source organism: Salvelinus fontinalis (assembly GCF_029448725.1). NCBI lineage: Eukaryota > Metazoa > Chordata > Actinopteri > Salmoniformes > Salmonidae > Salvelinus > Salvelinus fontinalis. The sequence goes on from NC_074704.1 coordinate 10,058,965, forward strand.
TCAAATAAAGTAACAGGGTTGACCGTAACAGAGGACTAGTGAAAACAACAAAAACACTACATTGTTAAAATAGTCCTTTAAATCAGCCATGAATCTGCTTGTGACCGGGGGAATGGAAGCTAGTATTGTGCAACAGGGAGTAGCAATTGAATGCAATCTTAACAAAAAAAGTTATTGTTAAAACATTTCTGGCATGTCTGTGTCTGGATAGAAGGGTTGTGATGCTCAGTTTTCCACCACAAAAGAGCAGAGAATTGTCAAAAAGTGTAGAACCAGCTCACCTGCTTTTACTCTGATTTGACTATTAGATGTTCAATGTTTCTTATGCAAAAAAGATAAAATACATTTTTCTTTTTCAAAGAATAGTTTCACCATATTAAAACAAGAGTTCAGTTCATGTAACAGGATAGACCTTAAAATGAGGGACAGATGTAAATGAATCACTAATCACATGAAATAAATAATGTTCAGAAATGACTGATAAAGTAACCAAATAACTAGGGCTTTACATGCATGCTGTTGTGTCTTTGGCATCATTAAACTGAAGATTAATCTTTATCAAAAATTCTCTGTAATTATTATTACGTGATTAAACTACTTAATCATGTAACTGTAATTAACTAAGAGGTCGGGGCACCAAGGAAAATATTCAGATTACAAAGTTATAATTTTCCTAATATAACTTTCAGATATTTTAATATCTGATCACTTAGTCTTCTGATTAATGAATTATTCTTTACCTCACGTTAGTCTCATTCCAAACGTCGTAAATTGTTGGTTATCTGCACGAACCCGGTCTTCACTGAGTCATCCATACTTGTCTTAAAATAATTTATTTACTAACTAAGTACTCACAGAAATGCATCACACAAACAAAGTAGATATGGTTACAAAGAAATGATAGCGGATGTGCCCTAGTGGGCTAAACCGGCATGGCGGCTTGTTAGACAAAAGGGGAGTGGGGGTCAGCTGAGAAGACACTACAGAGTTGATGATTATAACAATTGAAATGCTAATCCTTTGCACATGAACGCTCACTCATTCGGGAATGATTGCAATCAATATATATATTTACGCTTAGTGAGTCTTCGGGATCTTGTTTCTGTTGGAGAGTTTGTCCGCCCTTTCTTTATCTCTGTCGTGGTTAGGATGGATAGTTCAGAGTGACATTCATTCATGTCGTTATAGAATAGATGTTTCGGCGGTTATCGGTCTTCGCGTTCAATGATACCGAATTCTTAGCTGCAGACTAGTAATTAATATCAAAGACTTGTTCTTATTCTGTCGGTATCGATAGTCTAAGAGTTTAACCAAGTGGTATGGTTAAAAGATTCAGCAATCTACTTAAACCTTATTTCCCTCTGTGATAGAGGTACTGGTCTGGTCTCAAACCTTGGCCCTCTCGTGGAAATCGAAGTAGGCTGGTCTGGTGATAGAAAACCCAGGTGGGAGTTTTATTCGAAACATAGAAAAGGGCTGTCTCATGACGCCGGGTCCTGTCTGTGCCCCTGGGGGCGTGCCAATGGCTTAGTGAAACTTTAAACAGAAATACAATTCTCTCACAATAACATCATTACATAGCATCACATAATTTCACAAATAGTTTAATCTTTACTCATTCATTTTGTACAACAATTAGATGTAAGCCTCATAACTGAGACTGTTGTATAAACAGGATTATTGGTAATGTGGCGGTATTGTTTCACAAAATTGTACCAAACAGACCCGTTTGTAGCTCGTTACATCACCGATCTTTTATACATTCTTCAGAACACGAATATTGTTCGGACCTCAAGTTCTGTGAGGTGGAAGAAATTCCTTTGTTCTCTCTATACTGTCTGGCCATGAGGCAGGATTCTCCTCCAGGAATTTACGACCTGAGGTCGCACCAGCCTGGGTGTAGGAGAGACAAGAGAGAGGGGGATGGTGCAGAGGGAGGGGGAATAGTGCTCGCTGTACCCAAAGAGGGCAACGTCATGACAACGCTAATCATTTCCTATTAAACTGATTATGGCAGTAGGTCGAGTATGGCATTAGTCATGTAAACACCTTACTCTGCTTATCTTAATTGGTGTAAGGTCATAACCGAAGTAAGGATACGCCTTTAAAAATACCTGGTTTTCTGAGAAATCTTTAGAATGGACATGTAAACACTTTAATCAGAGTTATAGAGGTGTATTTAATCTGCATGTGCTAGCACAAGCAGCGCAAACTAACTTCTTTTGACCGAGTGCAGTGAGTTCAAGAAAAACTGAAAGTATGCAGCTTAGAAATAGTTTCACATACTTATATTTTTTATAAAAAAAAAAAAATAAAAAAAAAATCTTTAGGGGTGGATCAGCTTAATACTGCAGAAAGAATGTTGCTTCCAATGTAATTGTCTGCATCATTTCCAATCCCCCATATTTTTTTGGTAAATATATATATCCATACACGCATGCATACATGTACACAAATTACTTAAAAATCATACAATGTGATTTTCTGGATTTTTGTTTTAGATTCCGTCTCTCACAGTTGAAGTGTACCTATGATAAAAAATTACAGACCTCTACATGCTTTGTAAGTAGGGAAACCTGCAAAATCGGCAGTGTATCAAATACTTGTTCTCCCCACTGTATACACTATTATATTAGTTGCTAGAATTTTGTATAGTAAATTAAATGTATAAAATTCGAAGTTTTGAATCCTGCGTTGTTTTGCGTATCAATTCATAAACCATGTGCCATGGAATGGGTACATCGAAAATCTCTTCCCAACTATTTTGCAATTTATATGGCACAGCTGTCAGTTTTTTGGTCCTTAAATGAAATTGGTATATGTTTTTATTTATCACACTTTTCTTTAACCATTTATGTTCTTTAATACAGGGCCGACATACAAGTTCCTTACTTTTTTTCCCTTCTACTTGCCTCTTCCATTTTTGTGGTAATGCTGCAATTAATTGGTTGTAATTTTGGGTAGAGCAGACATTTCCATATGTCTGTGTTAGCTGCATGTGTGACAACTCCACCAGTCCTATTTATGATATCATTCACTAAAATTATACCTTTTTAAAAAATGTATTCGATAAATACCGTTTTTTTAATCAATTAGTATATTTGAATTTAACCACAATATTTGTTGTACTATTTGTTCCGTCCTTTCAGGTGGATTAAACTGAAATTGCAACCAACTTTCTAAGGCTTGTTTAAAAAATAAAGATATTTTGGAGATTATTTCCTTTTCAAACAACCGAAAGTGAGCAGGTGTAATCTGAATACAGGGAAAAAGGCCCTTCTTGAACAGGATGAGACATTCGTACCAATTTACTAGAGAACCAGTTTGGATTTAAGTATAACTTTTGTATGACTGATGCCTTTAGTGAGAGGTCTAATGCTTTAATATTTAATAATTTCTGCCTTCCGAGTTCATATTTGTTATATAAATAGGCCCTTTTAATTTTATCTGGCTTGCCGTTCCAAATAAAATTGAATATTTTTTGTTCATATAATTTAAAAAGCAGGTCACTAGGTGTAGGCAAAACCATAAGCAAATAGGTAAACTGGTCCCGTGTGGCTCAGTTGGTAGAGCATGGCGCTTGCAACGCCAGGGTTGTGGGTTCATTCCCCACGGGGGGACCAGGATGAATATGTATGAACTTTCCAATTTGTAAGTCGCTTAATTTTACATTATTATTAGGGGGAAAATCCATACAATTAGTTTCAGTTAGTGGAGATGGAGGAGCCTGAAACGAAAACATATTCTTAAGGTACTTTACTTCCTCTTTCAAAATATCATTTGGTGAATCATGCGTGACACCATCATTTGTAACAAGTTTTAATTAAAAAAAATTGATAGCATTTCTATATTGAAGATTGAAAACTAATTGGTGCATTTTTCCCCATATTCCATCCAGTTCGTTTTATTTTTTATAATATATTACACTGGATCTTTCTTGAATAAGTCCCTCCATTTCTTTTTGTTTTTCCTCTAACTTATTCCGTGCCTCTATGGTACCGTTTTTATTGCTATCTAACTGTACTGTTAGTCCTTCAATTTCCTTTCTTAATATGGACTCTTTTGATCTAAATTGCTTTTGTTTTATAGATGAGTACTGAATTGCATTGCCTCTAAAGGCACACTTAAAAGTGTCCCATACAATACGAGGATCTGCTGTACCTATGTTATGTCTGAAAAAGTCAGTTATAAATTCTTCTGTCCTAGTTCTAAACAATTTATCATCTAGTAGGCTTTGATTAAATTTCCAATATCCTCGCCCACGTGGAAATTCTGTAAGAGTAATATATATGGCAATTATGTGAGGATCGACCACATTCTGTCCTCTATCAACACTTTTTAAACTTTTGGTGGCAGAGAGAATGGTATAAGAAAGTAGTCAAGACGACTAGTTTGACTAAGCCTCCGCCATGTATATCTCACTAGGTCAGGGTATTTAAATCAAATCAAGTTTATTTTATATAGCCCTTCGTACATCAGCTAATATCTCGAAGTGCTGTACAGAGTCTCCATACATCTACTACTTCCAATATATCCATGACATTCATGATTTCCTTAAGTGCCTGAGGGTGATAGTTTGTAGTGTGATTTCCTTTCCGGTCCATAGAGGTATTTAAGACCGTATTAAAATCTCCCACCATAATAATAGTCTAGTGTTGCTTGTAGAGTTGATAAATTCTTATATATATTTTCAAAGAAGCTTGGATCATCATTATTCGGACCGTATAGGTTAATAAGCCATATCTGTTTATTGTCCAATATCATATTTAAAATAATCCATCTACATTGAGGATCTGTTTGGACAATTTGCACATTTGGATCAAAATTATTGTTAATTAAAACCATCACCCCTTTTGAATTTCTTTGCCCATGGGAGAAATATATTTCGCCCCCCCAGTTCTTTTTCCACAAAACTTCATCTAAAACTGTTGAATGGGTTTCCTATAAACAATAGATATTATATTCCTTCTCTTTTAGCCAGGTAAATACTGATCGTCTTTTCTTATTATCTGCTAGGCCATTACAATTGTAACTGGCTATACTTATTTCACCACTTACCATAATGAGACACAACTTTCAATTATTTTTATCAAAATATATGTTTGTAAACGTACCATTAAAAAGTAACATGATGATTGAGTGTCTATATAGCTGTACCATGATATTTGCATTTCTACTAAGTAAACCTCCAATTGGTCCCTACTATTCCACGCGCTAAAAGCCCTCATCCCGAGTTGGATTGTCATCCCAATGCCCGGCAGACCACCCTCGACCCCCTGTATCCCATAGCCCTGAACCGACTGGGATCCATCCTTTGAAAAGAGCACATACACACTTTATTTGTCCAAACTCAGAATCTAATATGCTTTAAAAATGACATGGGCGCTGTTGTAGAAAGTTTATTTTGATTGCCTACTTTTTTCATTTATCAAAGTCACATCAGGTAGCCTGATTTCAGATGTGTCCATGTAAACAGGTTTATTAGGGAAATTGTTCTTCTTTCCAAGCATGTCAACGTTTAAATCGAACTCCTATACTAATTGACTATTCACAATAATCATATTATTCTGCGCTTGTAACCGTACTCAAAATGCTGAAATGTCACTTCAGAAAATCTTTATTCGTATTAAAAATCGGATTAATCGAATTCTCCAAGTGTTCTGTATTAAAGGGCACTTTATTTAATATAACAGAGATTTAAAATTGAATATTGGTGCACACTGGAAAAATATCTAACGGACACAAAAGGCATTCATTTCATGTAATGCCCAATCTGTTTATGGACCCATATTTGCAAAACCAAACTATTCAATGTCTTTGTTTCACAGGGAACATCCCTAATCGTTGCTCTCTAAGTGGGAGGGGCTTATCATCTGGGGAGCCTCAACAACATGATGCTGACAAGAAAGAAAAGAGTCTCTCCAGATCAGAACACCTCAAGAAACACCAGCAGAGACTTATAAGGAAGAAACCTCACCACAGCTGCTCTGACTGTGGGAAAAGTTTTGCTAAAGAGAAGGATTTGATAATTCACAAACAGATTCACACCGGAAAGAAACCGTACCACTGCTCGCAGTTTGGGAAGAGTTTCCCTGCATCTAAAACCTTAAAATCTCATCAGATAATTCATACAGGGGAGAGACCTTACACCTGCTTTGACTGTGGGAAATACTTAACTCAATCAGGAGACCTGACTACACACCAGTGCATACACACAGGAGAGAAGCCTTATAGCTGTGATCAGTGTGGGAAGAATTTCTATACGTCAGGACACCTGACTACCCACCAACGCATACACACAGGAGAGAAGCCTTATAGCTGTGATCAGTGTGGGAAGAGCTTCAATAATTCAGGAAACCTGACGAAACACCAACGCATACACACAGGAGAGAAGCCTTATAGCTGTGATCAGTGTGGGAAGAGCTTCAATAATTCAGGATCCCTGATTACACACCAACGCATACACACAGGAGAGAAGCCTTATAGCTGTGATCAGTGTGGGAAGAGCTTCAATCAATCAGGACACCTGATTAGACACCAACGCATACACACAGGAGAGAAGCCTTATAGCTGTGATCAGTGTGGGAAGAGCTTCAATCATTCAGGACACCTGACTAGACACCAACGCATACACACAGGAGAGAAGCCTTATAGCTGTGATCAGTGTGGGAAGAGCTTCAATTATTCAGGATCCCTGACTATACACCAACGCATACACACTGGAGAGAAGCCTTATAGCTGTGATCAGTGTGGGAAGAGCTTCAATTATTCAGGAGTTCTGACTATACACCAACGCATACACACTGGAGAGAAGCCTTATAGCTGTGATCAGTGTGGGAAGAGCTTCAATTATTCAGGAGCCCTGACTACACACCAACACATACACACAGGAGAGAAGCCTTATAGCTGTGATCAGTGTGGGAAGAGGTTCAATCGTTCAGGATACCTGACATCACACCAGCGAATACACACAGGAGAGAAGCCTTACTCCTGTCTATGTGGAAAGAGCTTTGCTCATTCAGCATCACTGAAAAAACACCATAAATCACAAACATGTTTTCTTTCATATCCATCCTCTCTGCCACCGGTTCCAGATCCCTCAATAAAGTTTAAATAGAAAACATATTGTAAAGAGTCATCCATCTCCCATTCTCAAGTGTCTTGGAGTAGGAGTGCTGTGTGTGTGTGGTGGGGTGGGGGTGTTCAGAGCTGTATCTTATTTCAGTAACTCCTATTAACTCTTACTACCTGTCAGGGCAAGGAGATTGAGGTTGTAACCTCATATAAATATCTTGGAATTCTAATTGATGACGGCCTCTCTTTTAAATTGCATATTCAACAACTTACAAAACAATTGAAGCTGAAATTGGGTTTTTATTTTAGGAATAAGGCCTGTTTTTCTTTTGAAGCCAGAAGGAGGCTAGTATCAGCTACATTTATGCCTTTACTAGACTATGGGGATATTTTATATATGAATGCTTCCGCTCAGTGTTTGAGATCAATTGACACTCTACCATGGCACTTTGAGATTTATTTTAACTTCTACTTAGTACTCATCCCGGATCCGGGAGCACCCTCATCAGTAAAAAAGCTGACTAGCATAGCCTAGCATAGCGCCACAAGTAAATACTAGCATCTAAATATCATGAAATCACAAGTCCAAGACACCAGATGAAAGATACACATCTTGTGAATCCAGCCATCATTTCTGATTTTTAAAATGTTTTACAGGGAAGACACAATATGTAAATCTATTAGCTAACCACGATAGCAAAAGACTCAACTTTTTTCTCTCCACTATTTTCTTACTCCATCAGTAGCTATCACAAATTCGACCAAATAAAGATATAAATAGCCACTAACCAAGAAACAACTTCATCAGATGACAGTCTGATAACATATTTATTGTATAGCATATGTTTTGTTCGAAAAATGTGCATATTTCAGGTATAAATCACAGTTCTACATTGCAGCTGCAATCTGAAATAGCGTCGATGCAGGCAGAATAATTACAGAGACCAACGTCAAATACCTAATTACTCATCATAAAACATTTCTGAAAAATACACAGCGTACAGCAAATGAAAGCCCAACATCTTGTGAATCCAGCCAATATGTCAGATTTTTTAAGTGTTTTACAGCGAAAACACAATATAGCATTATATTAGCTTACCACAATAGCCAGAAACACAACCGCATTTACCAGCAGCAAATGTTAGCGATCGTGACAATCCAGCAAAAGATATATAATTTTTGACTAACCTTGATATACTTCATCAGATGACAGTCCTGTAACATCATATTACACAATGCATATAGGTTTTGTTCGAAAATGTGCATATTTAGCAGCACAAATCGTGGTTATACAATGTGATCAGTAGCAACATTTCATGCATTCTGGCCGGCGCCATCTTGGAGAGGCACCTAATCTAATCGATAAATAATCGTAAACTTGACTAAAAAATACAGGTTGGACAGCAAATGAAAGATGCATTAGTTATTAATGCAACCGCTGTGTTAGATTTTTAAAATTAACGTTACTAGACATACAGTGTGCGTTACAGCCAGACCAGTGCCGCAATAATGGCGGACAAATCCTTTTACATTTTTCCACATAAATACGGAATAACATCATAAATAGCTCTTACTTTTGGACGAGCTTCCATCAGAATCTTGGGCAAGTTCTCCTTTGTCCAAAAGAATCGTTGCTCGGTTGTAAAACGTCCTCTTCAACTTTGGAATTAGCAGCTAACAATAGCTATGTGGCGCAGACATGCCCAAATCTTCAAAACGCAATACTAAGGAAATTCCGAAAATAGCAAAATACTCGCATAAACTGATATAACTCGGTTTAAAATAACTTCGTTATGATTTTTCTAACACCTATATCGAATGAAATCACAGACGGATATATCTAAGGCCTATAACAAGAGCTTTTGAGCATGCCATCCTGAGGTCCTCCTTTGCGTCTTGACGAACGTCGAAAAGAGCGCACCCCCCATGCCATGGCCTTTTATAAGGTCTGAGATCTACGTAGAAACTCCATTCCAATTCTCATTGGTTACTGACATCCAGGGGAAGGCACGTGCAGTTCATGTCGACCCATAGGATACATACAGAGCTTTAAACTGATCTGAGAACAGAGCCTCGTTTTCAGACCTTCGCAGTTCCTGTCGTGAATTTCGCTCCAGAATGAGTTGTGTTTCACCCACAGACATAATTCAAACGGTTTTAGAAACTAGAGATTGTTTTCTATCCAATAGTAATAATAATATGCATATTGTACGAGCAAGAATTGAGTACGAGGCAGTTTAATTTGGGAACGATAAATGTCCAAGTTGAAACAGCACCCCCTGTAGTGACAAGATTAAACTGCAAAACCCTTATGCACCACTGCACTTTGTATACCAGGGTTGGCTGGCCTTCTCTAGTCACTCGTAGGCTCAGTCACGGGTATACTTTTATTTACAAAGCCATTTTGGGTTTACTACCTTTTTATTTGGGCATTTTTATTGTTCAGAAATGTGGTGGGTACTCTCTTCGTTCGCTAGACTTTATCCTGCTAACTGTTCCAAATGTCCGAACTGAATTTGGTAAAAGGTCTTTTATGTACTCTGCGCCATCGTCTTGGAACACCTTACAAAATCATTTTAAACTGGAAGAACTTGTCCCGATTGGTGTTTTTAAATCACTGATGAAGGATTTTGAGGCTGATTCCCTGACCTGTCAATGTTTTTAATTTGCTGTTTTTGATATTGTTATACTCTTGTGAATTCAATGGTTTTTACTAGATTACTTGTAGTTTTTCATGTTGTCTGTCTGTAATTTTTGTAATGACTTGGTGCTGCCTATCTTGGCCAGGACGCTCTTGAAAAAGAGATTTTAAATCTCAATGAGCCCTTCCTGGTTAAATAAAGGTTAAATAAAATAAAAAATATCCATTAAATAATGTAGAATAATGTTTCAACAATAGTAGGTGTATATTCATGTGTGATGGAAATGTTGTCTGAAGGGAGAGTCTTGAATTGTACATCTTGTCTCATACAATCATTGGTTCCTGTAGGTGCTGGGTAGAGATGTGAGGGGGAGACAGTCATGATCCCCTCAGACCTTTTGGCAGAATGCCCAGAATATGTTCTATGAGTTAAGATAGGAGACGGTGCCAGTCACATGCAGGAACCAAACGTGAATAATGAAACATGTAAATCATGCAAATATAACTTGTCTGTGTAAGCAGTATATAAGAGAACTAACGGGACTGCCCCGAAACAGCTCCCGACCGACATGTACTATGGTGTATTAAGTTTGTTGGAACCTCTCCAGATTGCTGACAATATATCATTATTCATTAAAGTTTGACTTTGAGTCCCTGTTGTAATTTCCACGACACATGTATTCAATACAAAAATAAATAAAATCCATTATCATATGTGAAATGGTGGTCACACCAGATACTGACTACCATTTTTTTAAGGTATCTGTGACCAACAGATGCATATCTGTATTCCCAGTCATGTGAAATATATAGATTAGGGTCAAATTATTATTATTTTTGTTTGTTTTTTAACCTTTATTTAACTAGGCAAGTCAGTTAAGAACAAGTTCTTATTTACAATGACGGCCTAGGAACACTGGGTTAACTGCCTTGTTCAGGGGCAGAACGACAGATTTTTACCTTATCAGCTCGGGAATTTGATCTAGCAACCTTTCGGTTACTCGCCCAATGATCTAACTACTAGGCTACCTGCCGCCCTCTAATTCATTTATTTCAATTGATTGATTTCTTTATATTACCTGTAACTCTGTAAAATCTTAGAAATTGTTGCATGTTGATAACATCCAAGTTATCATGTAGTCTCAGAACCAAACTGTTATATCCAATAGAAATGAATGAGGTGCTTAAAATCCTGAGCTCGGTGCCAGAGTATGCAGGTCACGCTGAGTACCTTGAGACTAAAGAGAAGGACTGCAACCTGAGAATCACAAACCTGAGAGAGATTCAGCTGAGTACAAGTTCAGATTTAAAACACAGTATGCAGAATGGGGGTACAGCTTCCCTGGAACAACTCTGACTGTCACAGGTAATATATCATATCTACTTCTTCTACGACTACAACTACTAATACAGGTAATATATAATATCTAATTCTAATAATTTATTAGAATCATTCAGAGCTGCAGGTGAAGGTGTCTTCCTCCACAGAGGAAAAGAAGAGAACACTGACCTGTAGCACCACCTGTCTTCTGACTGACAACCCCAACCCCACCTACATCTGGTACAAGAACGGACAACATCTCCATGACCCTACTTCCCAAACAATACTCCTGTAATACTCTAGTGGTCTGGTGTTACTCTACAGACAGTTACTCCTGTGCTGTAAAAGACCATGAGGATTTTCTCACTCCTACAGTGTGTGAGTCTGGACTCACCTATAATAATCATCTTAAGTATCAATCATTAAGGCCTGTGGACCAATAGTAGAACATGTGGGGAAAAACAGACAAATCTGTGCACTCTTGGATAGTAACACTAGTAGAAATTATACAGTATAATAGAAAACGTAACAAAATGTGGAAAATGTCTAGGGGCCTGAATACTTTCCGAATGCACTGTATGTGTCTATAACTTTTATTCATTTAGATGAACCTGTCCAATACATATAGTTAGAATGAACCAGTCCACGATATAGTTAGAATCACCATTCCCGGTACACTAGCCTATAATACCCACGATATAGTTAGAATCACCATTCCCAGTACGCTAGCCTATAATACCCACGATATAGTTAGAATCACCATTCCCAGTACGCTAGCCTATAATACCCACGATATAGTTAGAATCACCATTCCCAGTACGCTAGCCTATAATACCCACAATATAGTTAGAATCACAATTCCCAGTACGCTAGCCTATAATACCCACAATATAGTTGGAATCACCATTCCTCGTAAACTAACCTATAATAACCAAGATACAGGCCCTATAGACCAGTACAGGTCTAATGATGATACTAGCCTATAATAACCAAGATACAGGCCATATAGACCAGTACAGGTCTAATGATGATACTAGCCTATAATAACCACTATACAGGCCCTATACACCAGTACAGGCCTAATGATGATACTAGCCTATAATAACCAAGATACAGGCCCTATACACCAGTACAGGCCTAATGATGATACTAGCCTATAATAACCATGATACAGGCCATATAGACAGGTACAAATATCCAGTGGTGTAATGTACTTAAGAAAAAATACTTTAAAGTACAACTTATGTCGTTTTTTGGAGTATCTGTACTTTACTATTTATATTTTTGACAACTTTTACTTTTACTTCCCTACATTCCTAAAGAAAATGATGTACTTTTTACTCCATACATTTTCCCTGACACCCAAAAGTACTCATTACATTTCGAATGCTTAGCAGGACCGAAAATGGTCCAATTCACACACTTATCAAGAGAACATCCCTGGTCATCCCTACTGCCTCTGATCTGGCGGACTCACTAAACACAAATGCTTTGTGTTAACATTATGTCTGAGAGTTAGAGTTTGACCCTGGCTATCCGTAATTTAAAAAAAACAAGAAAATTGTGCCATTTGGTTGACTTAATATAAGGAATTTTTTTATTATTTAAATTATTCATACTTTTACTTTTGATACTTAAGTATATCTTAGCAACTACATTTACTTTTGCTTAAGTATACTTAAAACCAAATACTTTTAGACTTTTACTCAAGTATTATTTTACTGGGTGACTTTCACTTTTGAGTCATTTTCTATAATGGTATCTTTACTTTTACTCAAGTATGAGAATTTAGTACTTTTTCCACCACTGCAAATATCAAAAAGATGTATAAAATCAATCTCAGAGGTCAGCTTCAGGTGGTCCTCTACCGAATTGGATGGTCTCACTTCTCTTGGTCAGGGCCTCATCACTCTCTTTCACAGGATTGGCACTTGGCAGTTGCAGGAATAATCTTTGAAGCTCTGAATGTGCTTAGATATGTTGATTCTTGACAGTGTTGGGAACATGTCTATCAATATCCATGTCTGATTTCTATGCATTTATTGGCCACACCACGCCCAAATGAATGCTTATATGAATGCTTATATCCACAATAAATCACATTATATAAGCATATAACTGTACTCAGTCTCTCCTTTACTTTTAGCCTAGAGAGACTGGCATGCATAGTATTGATATTAGCCCTCTGATTACAGTAATCGTTCTGTTTGGAATTCATGCTGAAATAACTGCATAAAATCAAATCAAATTGTATTCATCACGTGCTGAATACAACTGGTGTAGACTTTACTGTAAAATGCTTGCTTACGAGCCCAGATTTTAAAAATAAAATAGTAACACAACGAATATGGGTCTGTTCTCAACAGCTTACAAGGTTCCAGAAAGGAACATTAGCAGGCTACACATATGGTGGATTTTGATCACACCATCTCTCTCGCCCTCTTTCTCCTCTCTCTCGCTCTGTCTCTCTCTCGCCCTCTTTCTCCTCTCTCTCGCCCTCTTTCTCCTCTCTCTCGCCCTCTTTCTCCTCTCTCTCGCTCTCTTTCTCCTCTCTCTCGCCCTCTTTCTCCTCTCTCGCTCTGTCTCTCTCTCGCCCTCTTTCTCCTCTCTCTCCCTCTGTCTCTCTCTCAAATTTACAGCCAGGGGCTTATTTAATACAGAAACCGTTTACAACCAAACAGAAGCAAACAGAGCAAAATAAGAGTATCTATTGGACAAATTCAGGTAGGTTTACCCCGGTTTCGTTTGCTTCCAATTAAAAAACGTTTTGCAACAAAATCAGCGTAATGAATATGCAGACAGTCCAGCCATCCACATGGACTGTTGGTAACAAATATTCCAAAATCCGATTTAACTTTTTTCCACATATCCTTTTGACTCTAAAATTCCATTAAACTTTTCTAGATGCTCTTCAGTGGACAGACTGCAACAAAAAAAAACTTTAATTATAGTAATTATTTTTCATGAGCTGTGGTCCTGGCACAATTGTGTAACGCTATCAGGGCCGGATTAATGCAGAGGATTACCGGGGCTGAATCCAAAAGGGCAAAAAAATGTTTTAAATAATTAATAATTAAACACATTTGCATACTGTACCAGTCAATAGTTTAGACACACCTAATCATTCAAGGGTTTTTCTTTAATTTGATTATTTTCTACATTGTAGTATAATAGCGAAGACATCAAAACTATGAAATAACACATGGAATGTAGTAACCAAAAAAGTGTTATTTAATATTTGTGATTCTTCAAAGTAGCCACCCTTTCCCTTGATGACAGCTTTGCACACTCTTGGCTTTCTCTAAACCAGCTTCATGATGAATGCTTTTCCAACAGTCTTGAAGGAGTTCACACATATACTGAGCACTTGTTGGCTTCTTTTCCTTCACTCTGCGGTCCAACTCATCCCAAACCATCTACATTTGGTTGAGGTTGGGGAGGCCAGATCCCCTAATGCAGCCCTTCATCACTCTCCTTCTTGGTAAAATAGCCCTTACACATTCTGGAGGTATGTTTTGGGTCATTATTGAAAAACAAATGATAGTCCCACTAAGCACAAACAAGATGGGATGGCGTATCCCTGCAGAAGGCTGTGGTAGCCATGCTGGTTAAGTGTGCCTAAGAATGCTGAAGAAATCACTCACAAGTCACCAGCAATGCACCATCACACCTACTCCTCCATGCTTCATGGTGGGAACCACACATGCAGAGATCATCCGTTCACCTACTTTGCGTCACACAAAGACAAGGTGGTTGGAACAAAAAATCTCAAATTTCGACTCATCAGACCAAATTACAGATTTCCACCGGTCTAATGTCCATTGCTTGTGTTTCTTGGGCCAAGCAAATCTCTTCCTCTTATTGGTGTCCTTTAGTAGTGTCACACCCTGATCTGTTTCACCTGTCTTTGTGATTGTCTCCACCCCCCTCCAGGTGTCGCCCATCTTCCCCATTATCCCCTGTGTATTTATACCTGTGTGCTCTGTTGGTCTGTTGCCAGTTCGTCTTGTTTGTTTGAGTCAACCAGCGTTTTGTGTCTCACCTCCTGCTTTTCTAGTCTCTCTTTTCTTGCCCTCCCAGTTTTGACCTTTGCCTGTCCTGACTCTGAGCCCGCCTGCCTGACCACTCTGCCTTACCCTGACCCTACCTGCCGACCTGTACCGCTGCCCCCCTCTGGATTACCGACCTCTGCCTTACCCAGACCCTGAGCCTGCCTGCCGACCTGTACCGCTGCCCCCCTCTGGATTACCGACCTCTGCCTTACCCAGACCCTGAGCCTGCCTGCCGACCTGTACCGCTGCCCCCCTCTGGATTACCGACCTCTGCCTTACCCAGACCCTGAGCCTGCCTGCCGTACAGTACCGTTGCACGACCTCTGGTTTTCAGACCCCTGCCTGTCTTGACCTGTCTATTGCCTGCCCCTGTTGTAACATTAAACTATTGTTTATTCGACGTGGTCTGCATCTGGGTCTTCCCTTCATACCTGATAGTACGAACTGGCCATGACTGACCCAGCAGACCCGGGCCAGCTGCACAATGCCATCTCCTCCCAAGAGCCTCCATTGGTAGGCACGAGGAGTTGCTTCGTGGGCTGATGGAGGGTGACCAAACGTTGGCTGAGCCCCATGACCGGGCGTTGGACATGCTGCGGGAGCAATTTTGCAGGTTGGCTGGGGGGCAGCCTGCCACGGTGGTAACTCCACCGCTCCTCAGTAACTCAGCGGGTAGCAGCGCCGCCCCACCGGCCACTCCTCCTTTCCAAGAGCCCCAGTTACCTCCCCCGGAACACTTTAATGGAGAGCCGAGCACCTGTCAAGTATTTTTAGCTCAGTGTGCCCTTATTTCTGAGCTTCAGCCCTCCTCCTTTCCCTCGGACCTTTCCAGAATAGCCTACCTCATCACGCTGATGTCTGGAAGGGCTCTCACATTGGCTATCGCCGTATGGGAACAGCAGCCGACCATATGCGTGAGCCTGGAGGGGTTCTTGGGAGAGGTGAGGAAGGTTTTTGATGCCCTAATCCAGGTTTTTTTTTATGCCCTAATCTAATGCCCTAATCCAGCTCTTGCTGGAGCTGGATTAGCTTCTGGGCAGAGAACCTGCCCAGAAGCTAATCCAGCTCCAGCAAGACGTCCGCACAGTGGCCAACTATGCTGTGGATTTCCACACGTTGGCAGCGGAGAGTGCGGGGAACCCGGAAGCATTGTTCGACATGCTTCTGCACAGCGTCTCGGAGGAGGTTAAGGACGAGCTTGCGGTTCGGGAGTTGCCCACGGATCTTGACTCCCTCATCGTTTTGACCATCCGCATCGATAGGCGTTTGCGGGAATGACGAATGGAGAGGGAATTCGACGTCACTCGCACGTCCAGGGATTCCACCTTGCCTCTGAGCCATCCCGGAAGTCCCCGACGGTCCGGTGGCCAAGAGCACCCGAGGTTGCCCGACCTTCCTTGAGAGTCACCGAAGAGGGCCGAAGCATTGTTTCCCGAGTACTTGCAACTAGGCAGAGCTGGGCTGTTGCCCACGGAACGGCAACACAGGATCAGAACAAGGAGCTGTCTGTATCGTGGGACTTTTGGTTATTTTATGTCCTCGTGCCCAGTACTGGACCATGCTCACCAGGGAGTGAGTACTCTGGTGGGCCGTATGGGGAACTTTTCTGTTTCCCTTACTCACACCCCTTTTCATGTAATTCTACTGTGGGGAAACCAGTCCAAATCTCACCGGGTCCTCAATGACTCTGGCGCGATGAGAGCTTTTTGGCCGTCACACTGGCTTTCGAGCTGAACATCCCCAATCAGCCCCTCTCCATTCTCATGGATGTTAGAGCACTGGACGGGCACTCTATAGGTGGGTCACCCGTAACACCACTCCCATCAACCTACGTGTGTCTGGGAATCACAGCGAAACCATTCAGTTCCTGTGCATCAAGTCCCCCCATATTCCGATGGTGTCGGGATTCTCCTGGCTCCAGCGACACAATCCACACATCAACTGGTTTACGGGTGCCATCATGGGCTGGATTCTGTTCTGCCACACCCATTGTTTGAAGTCTGCGCAACCTGTCCCGGGACGTCTCTCTGTGTCCTCGGAGGTGGTTCCAGATCTCTCCGCCATTCCCGCGGAGTACCAGGGTCTTCGGGAGGTGTTCAGCAAGTCCTGGGCCACTTCCCTTCCGCAGCACCGCCCATATGACTGCGGGATTGACCTTCTCCATAGCACCACGACGCCCCAGGGGCGTCTGTACCCACTGTCGGGACCTGAAACCAAGGCTATGGAGGACTACATTGGGGACTCCCTAGCTACTGGATTTATCCGTCCCGCCTCCTCTCCTGCTGGCGCAGGGTTATTCTTCGTGGAGAAGAAGGACTAGACCCTGCGCCCGTGCATTAACTACCAGGAACTCAATGACATCAAGGTAAAGAACCGTTATCCACTACCACTCATTTCCTCAGCCTTCGAGCCGCTCCAGGGGGCCACTGTGTTCTCCAAGCTGGATCTACATAACGCCTACCACCTGGTGTGGATATGAAAGGGGGACGAGTGGAAGACCGCCTTCAACACGGCCAGAAGCCACTACGAATATCTGGTCATGACCTTTGGCCTCACCGACGCCCCTGCCGTGTTCCAGGCTCTGGTGAATGATGTTCTCCACGACATGCTGAACCGGTTCGTCTTTGTCTACATTGATGACATCCTCGTCTTCTCCCGCTCCCCCCAAGAACACGTGCTCCGTGCTCCGCTTCACCATTTCCATTCTGGGCTACATCATCTCTGCTGGGAGCGTCAAGATGGATCCCGAGAAGGTGAAAGTGGTGGTGGATTGGCCCCAGCCTACGTCCAGGGTGCATCTGCAATGCTTCCTGGGGTTCGCCAACTTCTATCGCTGACTTTATCTGAGGTTACAGCACCCTGGCCTCCCCCTGTCTGCCCTCACCTCTACCAAGGTTCTGTTCACGTGGTCCACGGCCACTGACCGGGCGTTCTGGGACCTTAAACACTGCTTCCCCACGGCTCCGATCCTGGTTCATCCGGACCCTTCCCATCAGTTCGTGGTGGAGGCCGATGCTTCGGATGTCAGAGTGGGGGCGGATCTGTCCCAACGTTCTGCCCTGGACCTTTAGCTGCATCCCTGCGCCTTCTTCTCCCACCGCCTCACCACCACGGAGAGGAAGATGGCATTGGAGGAATGGAGGCACTGGCTCGAAGGGGCGGAACATCCGTTTATTGTGTGGACCGACCACAAAAACCTGGAGTATCTCCGCACCGCCAAGCGCCTCAACTCCAGGCAGGCGAGATGGGCCCTGCTGTTTACCCGGCTCAACTTCTCCCTCTCCTACCGGCGGCGGTCCAAGAATGTCAAGCCAGATGCCTTGTCTCGCCACTATAACCCTAAGGCAACCACCCTGGAGCCTGAGACCATCCTTTCCACCTCGTGCCTGGCGACGGCACTCAGCTGGGATATCGGGAAACAGGTCCGGGACCTGTCTATTGCCTGCCCCTGTGGAACATTAAACTATTGTTTATTCGACGGAGTCTGCATCTGGGTCTTCCCTTCCCTTCATGACCAGGAAGGCCTGATTCACGCAATCTCCTCTGAACAGTTGATGTGAGATGTGTCTGTTGCTTGAACTCATTTATTTGGGCTGCAATCTGAGGCTGGTAACTCTAATAAACTTATCCTCTGCAGCAGAGGTAGCTCTGGCTCTTCCTTTCCTGTGACGGTCCTCATGAGAGCCAGTTTCATCATAGTGCTTGATTTCTTTTGTGACTGCACTTAAAGAAACTTTCAAAGTTCTTGAAATGTTCTGTATTGACATGTCTTAAAGTAATGATGGACTGTCGTTTGTCTTTGCTTATTTGAGCTGTTCTTGACAAAAAAATGGACTTGGTCTTTTACCAAATACCACCACTACCTTGTCACAACACAACTGATTGGCTCAAAAATTTCACAAATTAACTTTTAAGAAGCCACACCTGTTAATTGAAATGCATTCCAGGTGACTACGTCATGAAGCTGGTTGAGAGAACGCCAAGTGTGCAAAGATGTCATCAAGGCAAAGGGTGGCTACTTTGAAGAATCTCAAATATAAAATATGTTCTGATTTGTTTAACACTTTTTTTGGTTTCTACATGATTCCATGTATTATTTCATAGGTTTGATGTCTTCACTATTACTCTACAATGTAGAAAATAGTAAAAACAAAGAAACCTTTGAATGAGTAGGTGTGTCAACTTTTGACTGGTACTGTATATTTACACTACCATTCAAAAGTTTGGGGTCACATAGAAATGTCCTTGTGTTTGAAAGAAAAACACAGTTTTTGACCATTTAAAATAACATCAAATTCATCAGATATACAGTGTAGACATTGTTAATGTTGTAAATGACTATTTTTTATGGAATATCTACATAGGCGTACAGAGGCCCATTATCAGCAACCATCACACATGTGTTCCAATGGCACGCTGTGTTAGCTAATCCAAGTTAAGAATTTTAAAAGGATAATTGATCATTAGAAAACCCTTTTGCAATTATGTTAGCACAGCTGAAAACTGTTGTCCTGATTAAAGAACCAATAAAACTGGCCTTCTTTAGAATAGTTGAGTATCTGAAGCATCAACATTTGTGGGTTCGATTACAGGCTCAAAATGGCCAGAAACAAAGACTTTCTCCTGAAACTCGTCAGCCTATTCTTGTTCTGAGAAATGAAGGATATTCCATGCGAGAAATTGCCAAGAAACTGAAGATCTCGTACAACGCTGTGTACTACTCCCTTCACAGAACAAAGTAAACTGGCTCTAACCAGAATAGAAAGAGGAGTGGGAGGCCCCGGTGCACAACTGAGCAAGAGGACAAGTACATTAGAGTGTCTAGTTTGAGAAACAGACGCCTCATAAATCCTCAACTGGCAGCTTCATTAAGTAGCACCCGCAAAACACCAGTCTCAACGTCAACAGTGAAGAGGCGACTCCGGGATGCTGGCCTTCTGTCATTCTACTGCCAATATTTGTCTATGGAAATTGCATGGCTGTGTGCTCAATTTTTCAGTGCATTCAGAAGGTATTCAGACCCCTTGACTTTTTCCACATTTTGTTATGTTACAGCATTATTCTAAAATGGAATTTAAAAAAAATCCTTCATCTAATTACAATACCCCATAATCACAAGGTGAAAAGTTCTTTAGAAATATTAGAAAATGTATTTTAAAAAGTAAAAACAGAAATAACTTATTTACATTGGTTTTCAGACCCTTTGCTCCCAGACTCAACATTTTTCTCAGGTTCATCCTGTTTCCATAGATTGGAGTCCACCTGTGGTAAATTCAATTGATTGGACAGGATTTGGGAAGGCACACACCTGTTTATATAAGGTCCCACAGTTGACAGTGCATGTCAGAGCAAAAACCAAGCCATGAGGCTTTGTAATTATTGGATATTGTGTGTAGATTGATGAGGGAGAAAAGCAATTTAATCCATTTTAGAATAAGGATGTAACAAAATGTGGAAAAAGTCAAGGGGTCTGAATACTTTTCGAATGCACCGTATACACCTGTCAGCAACGGATGTGGCTAAATCCACTAATTTGAAGGGGTGTCCACATGCTTTTGTGTGTGTGTATATATAGTGTATCTGTGACCAACAGATGCATATCTGTATTCCCAGTCATGTAAAATCCATAGATGAGGGCTAAAATATTTTATTTCAATTGACTGATTTCCTTATATGAACTGTAACTCAGTAAAGTTGTTGAAATTGTTGCATGAGGTGTTTATATTTTTGTTCAGTATATTTAAATGCATATCAAATAGGATATATATTCAAATAAATTAATACAGCATGGTAATATTATTGAGGCCTCTGTTGATTTCTCAAAACAAAAACACATGAAGGCATCACTTGCAATTTGGAATAAATGTTACACTTTTATTGGTTTTTCTGTACCTGTGCATGAGTCCTTAATACACAATCCATTGTACAAAATAAGTCATTCCCAAGTGAGTGACATCTCAAGGAGATTAACCTCCAATGTTCATAAGATTGTTCAGTACATGATTTTGTCATGACCGCCACAGGATTTTTTTATACACAGGACAGGAGTTTACACGTTTTTGTTCCAGCCCTTTACTAACACCCCATTTAAATAATTGTGGTCTAAATTGAAGATTCCCTGGGACAGAAATTCATGTCTGTATTTAAGAATGAGTTTCATAAATTACGATGTTCAATCAAATCTGCATGATAAACAATAACTGGTGAATCCATTTCTAACATTGTGATATTGCACAGTCCTTAATAAAATCCTTGGATATGGTGATTATCCTGGTGGCTGGGAGGTTCACAACAAGTTCCTTACATCTGCAGGGTGACAGGGTGAGGTGTCCTTCAAGGTGGAACAAGCAGAGACAAGGGGGGAGAAATTAACCTCACTGATCAAATCTCAGTGCTGGTTCATGTTTCTGAAGCCTCAACTACCTTTTGTTAGGATTTGTGTTTATTGCACTATAACCCAATGCTATATCACATGTGATATAATATTAGCAACTGTTAGCCTGGGCGCCTGGGTGTCTGTGCTGGAAGTAACAGTTAGCCCCAGATAAGTGTGCTGGGAAGCTGTGGTTAGCCTTGAGCGAGAACAGTGTGCTTTGTATGCAGGTGCAAATAGCACAGACAACGTTACAGAGCTATCTGACCTCAATCTCTGGGGTGTGGGAGCGTAATCTACACAGCAACAGCGCCGGGACACCAAAGAGCGCCAAGAGGCTGGGACTAGCCTGAGCGCCGGCGATAGGCTGAGCAAAGTTTAAACCACGCTCAGCCTCTACTGTGATAGGCCAACAGACGGGTTGGAACTAGTCTGTCACAGTATAAGAACAGCTGTTTACTTACATCCTGCCAGTTCTCTGTTCTGCCCTGCGAGGTGATACAGAGAACCCGTATATACGAAAAATGCATTTACCGCTTGAGTTTAATAAAAATACTTAAAGTATATTCGGTGACTCTGAATCACATTTTGTCCTGATACCAGATTTGAATTGACGCAAATCCCTTATACTTTATTAAAATGTGCAATAGTTTTGTTAACAGTTTTTCATAGGGTTGGTCAGTTTAGAATAAGAGTAGAATAACAGGCTCTATTTTTAACTAGTAACACCAAACCCAATCGTGCAACACAATAAGGGAAGGGAATGTGACAAGAGAAAGTTAGTAAACAGACACTGCATGCTGCTAGCTAGCAAAGTAGCTAAACAGACTCATCAACAGAGAATGCACAAATAACTTGGCTGGCTTGCAAGCCAATATCGAATAAAATAGCTGGCTGCATTTGCCACTATTTCATCAGATGCTATTTATTTTTTAACATGTCTTACCTCCAAACAAGACGGGCACGAATATTTTCTCCTGCCAAGCCAATGCAATGGAGTGAAACGCGATCAGGTGCCCACTTTAGTCCCTGGAAACAAATGGGGGAAATGTATCTAGCTGGCTAGCATGTTCACCAATTCATGATTTTAAAACCGTCCGGGTCTTCACAACTGATGCATTACTGAATCTACGACTAGGCCTAGTTAGTTGAGTTGTTGATCTCTAAACACCTGATAAGCAGGACGAGGTCTTCTACTAGCATTAGCTAGCTATCGCGTCCGAAGTGTTAGCTAGCTTAGCAATGGGCTGATAAACAACAGTTAAATCAACATTTTAATTCAAAATTGATTTGAAAGTAATTTGTTTAACATTTGCACATAATTTAGTGAGTAAATAATCATTAAACATTTTGCAAAGTTATTGCTTATTCTTCTGCAAATGTTTCTCTAAAGCGGGTACTTCTGTCTGTCGGGACTGATGCGTTATCATGCTTACTAAATAAATAAAGGTGGAAAGTGGAGCGCGCTCCTTGAGCTTTGTGCGTTGTACCCGAACCGCGCGACCTATAATTTCAATTCATCTGATTGGTCAAGACATACAAAGAGCCTGCAGCAGCATTCTGTGTGTGAGTTGAAACAATCACGAGGCAAATCGGTCTAAAAACAGCAGTTTGTCCCCTTTGCGTCTAACTATTTTATTAAACAAAATCTAATGTGCTGGGGCAAATGCCGCCTTGCCACAAGTTTGTTTGTCAGCCGTGATGCAACTTATGCAATGGAAACCGTCTAATAATAGTTGCCTTCTTGCGTGAAAAGGAAGGACATTACAGCAACTTGTGCACTACATCATGTGTCATCTTGACTACATCATGTGTCAACCACTCACTTACTTCTCATTTTCATACTGCCAGTGAGTTGTCTTACAAAACCTCTCCACTTTTCTCTGTAAGTACACTTGAAGATATCTTATGAAATAGTGTTTGGTAGTATGTTTTTAGTGATTAACCATATTCTTCTGGCTAATGATAATACTAGGGACCCATGTCTCAATGCTATAGGATTGTAAGAATAAAACAGATTTTGAGCAATAAAATGATTATTATGTGTATACAGTGCTATAGAGAGGTCTGTTCAATAAGTAATTGTTTACCTCTCAATTGATTTATAAGGAGTAGTTATTCACCAGCTATAGAGTGAGTTCTTGTTTATTTTTCTAAGACTGCAGGGTGGGTGATGCAACAATGGCCTTGAGAACAGCAGGAAGTGTGTTGGTGGTCTTTCTCTGGTCTGTGGCAGGTACTGTATGGTCACGTTCTTAGATCTGTAATAGTCTTCTTATGATAGGTATCCTTGTTGCTATTAAATCTACAGACAATTACAAAATGCCATGAGACAGTTCAGGACAACATGAATATGAATATTCTGGTGTGTTCAGGGGTCTTTTAGGCAATCCCATTTCCCTTCAGAAGCTGGGTCATCCACCAATTAGGTGCCTTCTGAGAAGTGTATCTTGGTCAAAAGATTATTCAGATTTCACCTAATTTTAACATTCTCTCATAAAGAGCACGTGTTCAACTTAATGTTTTCCCATCTCAAGATGTTCAATAAAAAATTACTATAGTAAGTGCCTATTAAGTTCCAAATAAAGTTGCAGGGTTGACCGTAACAGGGTTGACCGTAACGGGGTTGACCGTAACGGGGTTGACCGTACCGGGGTTGACCGTACCCGGGTTGACCGTACCGGGGCTGACCGTAACGGGGCTGACCGTAACGGGGCTGACCGTAACGGGGCTGACCGTAACGGGGCTGACCTTAACGGGGTTGACCGTAACGGGGTTGACCGTAACGGGGCTGACCGTAACGGGGCTGACCGTAGCGGGGTTGACCGTAACGGGGCTGACCGTAACGGGGTTGACCGTAACGGGGTTGACCGTAACGGGGTTGACAATTTAATCTCATGAGGGGAATGGAAGGTTGTTGTGTGCAACAGGGAGTTGCATTCGAAAGCAAGCTTCACACAAATGTTTTAATTGTTCAAACATATCTAGCCTGTCTATCTATGGGTAACAGGGTTGACGTGTTATTCTCGTCCCGCTCAGTTCTCCACCACAAAACACCAGAAAATGTCTAAAAAGAGTAGAACCAGCTCACCTGCTTTTTATACTATGATTTAACTATTAGATGTTCGACTAAGCTACATGTAATTTTTTTAAGAACGTCATACAAAGGATCATTTTACTACTTGATTTTGAATTCTAAGACCCCTTAAAGCATCCCCCCAAAATGAAATAAATCCCTTACAGCTGTTAGCCCATACAATCGCACTGAATAACACATTCATTACATAGAACAACAGATCGTTTCAAAAACAAATCTGAAGGACGTTTGTTCTGAAGTATCTGACCTACAGTTCCAGTCAAAAAGGTTAGACACACCTACTCATTCAAGGGTTTTTCTTTATTTGTACTATTTTCTACATGGTATAATAATAGTGAAGACATCAAAACTATGAAAAAACACATATGGAATCATGTAGTAACCAAAAAGGTGTTAAACAAATTCAAATATTGTTTATATTTGAGATTCTTCAAAGTAGCCACCCTTTGCCTTGATGACAGCATTGCACACTCTCATAGTTTTGATGTCTTCACTATTATTCTACAATGTAGAAAATAGTAAAAATTAAGAAAAATCCTTGAATGAGTAGGTGTGTCCAAACCTTTGACTGGTACTGTATATCTGAGAGATCAGGATTATATATATATATATTTTTTACATGTATTTAACTACTTATTTTTGGCACTAAACAGTGTCCATATATACTTCCATTCCTGTTTAACGGGTACGGGGGACCTTCAGACGAGTCTTGTGAGGCCTGTGGACTTCCTAGACCGTTCGGACGCTTCAGACGATTTTGTGAGAAGACACCTCTCTAGCTCGGTCACCTTTCACAGCAGATGCGGAAGTGCGAAATAGGCAGATACGGTGGATTGAGACTCATCCAATGCAAAAAAAACATATCTCTATCTAAAGAGATCTCCCGGGTGGCGCAGTGGTCTAGGGCACTGCATCGCAGTGCTAGCTGCGCCACCAGAGTCTCTGGGTTCACGCCCAGGCTCTGTCGCAGCCGGCCGCAACCGGGAGGTCCGTGGGGCGACGCACAATTGGCATAGCGTCGTCCGGGTTAGGGAGGGTTTGGCCGGTAGGGATATCCTTGTCTCAGTATGTAAAATGTAATAAAATGTATGCACTCTACTGTAAGTCGCTCTGGATAAGAGCGTCTGCTAAAATGACTAAAATGTTTAAAAAAATGTAAAATAGATGGATTTTTATGGGGATTTTTGTATTGTGCTAATTAGATGTCCGCGGGGTGTGGACATTGACCTTAGAGGGCAATCAGATTTATTGAATTCTTCATGTTGTCTATATTAAAGGGCACTTCATTTACCATAACAGGCTTTTAAAATTCAATATTACTACACAAAGGGAAGTGTAACGGATGTGAAATGGCTAGCTAGTTAGCGGGTACGCGCTAGTAGCGTTTCAATCAGTTACGTCACTTGCTCTGAAACCTAGAAGTAGTGTTGCTCCTTGCTCTGCAAGGGCCTTGGCCTTTGTGGAGCGATGGGTAACGATGCTTCGTGGGCGACCGTTGTTGATGTGTGCAGAGGGTCCCTGGTCCGCGCCCGTGTCGGGGCGAGGGGACGACGTAAAGTTATACTGTTACCTTGATGCTGTTGACCCGGATCACTGGTTACTGCGGAAAAGGAGGAGGTTGAAAGGGGGGTGAGTGTAACGGATGTGAAATGGCTAGCTAGTTAGCGGGTACGCGCTAGTAGCGTTTCAATCAGTTACGTCACTTGCTCTGAAACCTAGAAGTAGTGTTGCTCCTTGCTCTGCAAGGGCCTTGGCCTTTGTGGAGCGATGGGTAACGATGCTTCGTGGGCGACCGTTGTTGATGTGTGCAGAGGGTCCCTGGTTCGCGCCCGTGTCGGGGCGAGGGGACGACGTAAAGTTATACTGTTACCTTGATGCTGTTGACCCGGATCACTGGTTACTGCGGAAAAGGAGGAGGTTGAAAGGGGGGTGAGTGTAACGGATGTGAAATGGCTAGCTAGTTAGCGGGTACGCGCTAGTAGCGTTTCAATCAGTTACGTCACTTGCTCTGAAACCTAGAAGTAGTGTTGCTCCTTGCTCTGCAAGGGCCGCGGCCTTTGTGGAGCGATGGGTAACGATGCTTCGTGGGCGACCGTTGTTGATGTGTGCAGAGGGTCCCTGGTTCGCGCCCGGGTCG
The DNA here is from genome assembly GCF_029448725.1 of Salvelinus fontinalis. NCBI lineage: Eukaryota > Metazoa > Chordata > Actinopteri > Salmoniformes > Salmonidae > Salvelinus > Salvelinus fontinalis. Next base: position 10,085,660 of record NC_074704.1, read on the forward strand.
GGGCGAGGGGACGCCATAAAGCTATACTGTTACAGAAGCAAAAGGCACTCTTCATGGAATGACCCAGCTGTCTCGCACACATCACTAAGTTATGCTTATCTACGGTTTTCATTTACACTCAACTCAGCAAATACAGCAACAAGGTGTGGACAACAAAGCCAGGTGATGGTGCCTCCCACCAACGCAGTGAAGGGACAGGAGGTGACACTGACCTGTAGCAACACCTGTACTCTGAGTGACAACCCCAACCCCACCTACATCTGGTACAGGAATGGACAACGTCTAGATGAGCACATTTCCCAACAATACTCAATCCACAATTACTATTCAGGCAGTTACTCCTGTGCTGTAAAAGGCTATGAGGATCTCCTCTCTCCTGCAGTGTGTGAGTATGGATTAAACTACAGTTTTAAAGTTTATCAGATTATTACTAAAGTTGTATTGTTCAGTCCTAAATCAGCTGATAAGAAGATATACTGAACAACAATATAAACGCAACATGTAAAGTGTTGGTCTCATGTTTCATGAGTTAAAATAAATAATCCTAGACATTTTCCATATGCACAAAAAGCTTATTTCTCTTAAATTTTGAGCACAAATGTCTTTACATCCCTCTTAATGAGCATTTATCCTTTGCCAAGATAATTCATCCACCTGACAGGTATGACATATCAAGAAGCTGATTAAACAGCATGATCATTACACAGGTACACCTTGTTCTAGGGACAATAAAAGGCCGCTCTAAAATGAGATTTTTCACACAAAACAATGCCACAGGTGTCTCAAGTTGTGAAGGAATTGTGCAATTTGCATGCTGACTGCAGGAATGTCCACCAGAGCTGTTGCCAGAGACTTGAATGGTAATTTGTCTACCATAAGCCACATCCAACAGCGTTTTAAAGAATTTGGTTGTACGTTCAACTGGCCTCACAACCGCACACCACGTGTCACCACCCCAGCCCAGGACCTCCACATCCGGCTTCTTCACCTGTGGGATTGTCTGAGACCAGCCACCCGGACGGCTGATGAAACTGTGGGTTTGCTCAACCAAATAATTTCTGCACAAACTGTCAGAAACCATCTCAGGGATGCTCATCTGCATGCTTATTGTCCTCACCAGGGTCTTGACCTGAATGTGTTGTAAGTCGCTCTGGATAAGAGCGTCTGCTAAATGACTTAAATGTAAAATGTAAATGTAAATGCTCTCCTTCGATGGCCACTGGCATGCTGGAGAAGTGTGCTCTTCACGGACGAATCCCAATTTCAACTGTACCGGGCAGATGGCAGACAGCGTGTATTGCGTCATGTGGGACAGCGGTTTGCTGATATCATCGTTGTGAACAGAGTGCCCCATAGAGGCAGTGGGGTTATAGTATGGGCAGACATAAGGTACGGACAACGAACACAATTGCATTTCATTGATGGCAATTTTAATGCATAGAAATACTGTGACGAGATCCTGAGGCCCATTGTCTTGCCATTCATCCGCCGCCCCACCTCATGTTTCAGCATGATAATGCACAGCCCGATGTCGCAAAGAGCTGTACACAATTCCTGGAATCTGAAAAATTCACATTTCTTCCATGGTCTGCGTACTCACCAGACATGCCACCCATTAAGCATGTTTGGGATGCTCTGTATCGACATGTGCGACAGCGTGTTCCAGTTCCCGCCAATATCCAGCAACTTCGCACAGCTACTCCACAGGTCGCAATCAGCAGCCTTATCAACACTATGTGAAGGAGATGTGTCGCACTGCATGAGGCAAATGGTGGTCACACCAGGTACTGGGTACACGGATACCTTTTTATAAGGTATCCGTGACCAACAGATGCACATCTGTATTCCCAGTCATGTGAAATCCATAGATTAGGGCATAATTCATTTTCTTCAATTGACTGATTTATTTATATGACCTGTAACTCATTAAAATCTTAGAAATTGTTGATTGTTGTGATTCTATTGTTGTTCAGCGTAATAATAATAATTGAAATGAAATGAATAAATAATGGGCCTCCTGCTGTTTCAGGTGTTCTGGGTCAGAACTGTTTCAACGTGACTTACACCCATCAGAGTATCTGTGCTGTTAAGGGATCAACAGTGGAACTGCCCTGCACATATCAACATCCAAGTAATCATGTAGTCTCAGAACCAAACTGGTATATCCAAGAGAAATGTAATGAGGCACCTAAAATCCTGAGCTCGGTGCCAGAGTATGCAGGTCGTGCTGAGTACCTTGGAACTAAAAAGAAAGACTGCAACCTGAGAATCACAGACCTGAGAGAGAGAGATTCAGCTGAGTACAAGTTCAGATTTAAAACACAGAATGCGGAATGGGGGTACAGCTTCCCTGGAACAACTCTGACTGTCACAGGTAATATATCATATCTCCTACAACTACTTATACAAATATATTAATTGTAATCCAGTGCAATATCATATTGCAAGTTCTAATAATTATCATTCAGACCTGCAGGTGAAGGTGTCTTCCTCCACAGAGGAAAAGAAGAGAACACTGACCTGTAGCACCACCTGTCTTCTGACTGACAACCCCAACCCCACCTACATCTGGTACAAGAACGGACAACATCTCCATGACCCTACTCCCCAACAATACTCCTGTAATACTCTAGTGGTCTGGTGTTACTCTACAGACAGTTACTCCTGTGCTGTAAAAGACCATGAGGATTTTCTCGCTCCTACAGTGTGTGAGTCTGGACTCACCTATAATAATCATCTTAAGTATCAATCATTAAGGCCTGTGGACCAATAGTAGAACATGTGGGGAAAAACAGACCAATCTGTGCACTCTTGGATAATAACACCAGTAAAAAAAGTATATGGCATAATATACAAGGTAGAAAATAGATGATGTTATGGTATCTTCTTATACCGTTGAATAATAATACATTTTTTAATCCATTTTAGAATAAGGCTGTAACGTAACAAAATGTGGAAAAAGTCAAGGGTTCTGACTACTTTCCGAATGCACTGTATGTGTCTGTATTTGTTATTAATTTTAAATGAACCAGTTCAATACATCTAAAACACATGAAATCGTCTCATTATCGTTTGAGGAATTGATCAGATACATTTTGTTTCAGGTGTTCATGGTCAGAGCTGTTTGAATGTGACTTACACCAAGAGGAGTATATGTGCCTTGAAGGGGTCAGCAGTGGACATTACCTGCACGTATAGACATCCCAGCTGGCACAACGTCACAGAAGTATCCTGGTTCAACAAATGGGAGTCTGGAGTTACTACAGATCTAAGCCAGGACCCAGAGTATGCAGGTCGTGTGAAGTACCTTCCAACTATAGACAAGGACTCCACCCTGAGAATCACAGACCTGAGAGAGAGTGACTCTGCTGAATACAAGTTCAGATTTACAACAACTGCAGTAAAATGGGGATACAGCTTCCCTGGAATAACTCTGAATGTCACAGGTAATACTGTCCTTACAGTATTATATCATCTAGTCTAAGTCATTATATTATTGGTGGAAATAATGATGATTGTGCTATTTTGTCTTAATTTACTCCTTTTCAGACTTGCAGGTGAAGGAGACTCCTGGCACAGAGGAAGGGAAGGTGACACTGACCTGTAGCACCACCTGTACTCTGACTGAAAACACCACCTACATCTGGTACAAGAACGGACAACTTCTCACCAACCCAAACACCCAAGATAACTACCTCTACCTAGACCCAGTCAGCAGTGAGGACGCAGTCAGCTACTCCTGTAGAGTTAAAGACCTCCGTTCTCCTGTTACGTTCGTTGGGGAACCAACGTCTTTGAAGAATGCAGTTGTAGGAATCATAGTGGTTATTCTGATTCTCATAATCTGTCTCTTTGGGTTCATGTGGTTCAGGTGAGTGAGATGAATTTATAATTTTTCACATTCTGTGGCATAATCGATCAAAATATGTATATTGCTTGATTAATTGTTCATTTATTAACTTATACATTTTTTCACAAATCAGGAAGAAGTTCTCCAAATCCACCTCTGACACAAGAGACAGAAGAGATACAGCAGAGAATGGACCGGTGAGTTTGTTGGAGTCAGTTGACTGAGAACTGCAGTCATCTGTGTATAGATGACTCAATGACTGGTCATATTTTTCACCCCTCATGTTGTCTGTCCTCTCTACCCATCAGAGAGACACTAATCCAGTGTATGACAACATCTCAGGCATGGCCATGGCCATGGCCCCTATTGTAGCACAGAGAGCGATCATAGACGAGCAGGATGACGTTACCTACGCCATCATCCAACACAGAAACCAGGAAGTGCCTCTGGACTCCACCGTCCCACTGTCTCACACCCAGAAACAGGACCAGGATTGCCAGTACGCTACTGTGAAATTCAACAGCCACAGTGCTGCTCAATAGACATTGGGCGGGATTCAATCCAATCATGGGTTATAGGCATTGTGGCTTTTAATGAAATTCATGTTTTGAAAAAATGCTTTATAATTCCTCAATTAGAATGACTTTGATTTTGGCTTGAACTATCCTTTTAAATAAAAGTATAGGCCAAACTGTTCAGTCCATATTCTACTGTTCTATTATGGTCAGAGGGGATAAAATGTAACGTCTGGAGAGTGATGGGTGTGGAGTCAGACGCAGAGAGCAGAAGGTTGACGGGAAAAACGCTTTAATGTCCTTTCGAAATGTAACCAGTTACAAACATGGGTGAAGCCCAAAACACAGGCGCAACAAACCCAAAACCATAGTTACTCAAATACCGGACAGCGAAAACCCAAAAGAACACAAACACCACTAACGTGAAATAACAACAAGCCCGCACAAACACCAGCGGGCTAAACAAACTTAAATAACACCCATCCTAAAACCCCAACAAGGAACAGGTGAAAACAATTAGACAAAAACAAACGAAAAGGAAAAAGGGATCGGTGGTAGTGTCAGGACCCGGTGCGAGAAACAGTCACTAATAATTGGCAGAACCCAGAAGATGAGGCAGACACAGCAGTACTAGAGATGGTGGTTTAATAAAAATAGATATCTTCCAAAATACAAAGAAAATCCAAAAAGTGGTAAAAACAGCAAGGGAAAAAACAAACCTCAAAAGACTAATCCAAAAATACACGAGAACAAAACCAGAGAACCTCTGGAAAATCCAACAAGAGAAAATATAAGATCACAACAAGGCTTGGGCTGGGGCTGGGTGCTAACATACAAACACTGAGCAAGGAACTAAGGAACACACAGGGTTTAAATACTAACAAGGGAATGACTTACAGGTGCAAACAATAATTAGGGCAAGAAAAGCAAAAGGTACAAAAAAGGTGCAAGGGGGACATCTAGTGAACAAAACCTGAACAGTCCTGGCCAAAACCTGACAGGTAGCTAGTAGACCGGCGACGACGACCGCCGAGCGCCACCCAAACAGGAAGGGGAGCCACCTTCGGTGGTATTCGTGACATAAAAACAGTTCATTTTTTACGGTAACTTCTTTGTTGTGGTCATATCTCAAACGGAGAGTTTCAGCATTAAAGATTCCATCTTTAAATAACACAATATAACCAACTTTATTCATGAGGTCTTATAGTAAATGTACTATATGTGATAGTGATTTAAACATCCCATCCATACACCACACTAAACCTACACACAGTCTGTGTCTGAAATGTCATCCTATCATCCTACAGACAGCAAAAGATTTCAGACTTCACAGTATATATGCATCCTACTTAAGACACTCCCCTTTCTCTCCAATCCTTACATTTTATGGCTCTACAGGAAGCTAATAAAGAGGGTAACAGGATTCCAAACATTTATTACTCTCTTAAAAGAATCTGTCCTCACCTCCCGACCTCAACCCCTCTTTCTTCTAATACACAGATGTCTATCTGTCTCCCCTGTATCAACACATCGCTCTCCTCCATCAAACACATTCCAAAGCCTTCTGTCTTTTTACAAACTCTTTCTATTCAAGGCTTTGTCTCTATCATTTATTTAATATCTCAATGTTCAAAGTTTAGCCGATTCCAACAGTATCTAGGCAACACGTACGACGCTGCACCTTGGCCCACTTCTTCCGACGGCCTTTACAACCTTACATTGAGATCTTTACATTTGTCAGTTAAGTGCCTGCACCGTCTGTCCTTTCAAATTCAAATCCAAGTGTTTCAGTTGGGCAGTTAAGGTCCTGCAAGAACCCCCACCAACTTAAGAGGTTCCTCGATGAACCCCACCTCCTATGGGGTTCTTGGAATAACCTTTTGGGGGGCATTTTGAGTGCCAAGAACCCTAAGGTTCTTTTGAGAACTTTAAGGATCGTAGAAGAACCCTTGTTGAACCACACATGTTTAGTGTAAGAAAATCCATACGTAAATTGTTAAGATTGTAAGAAAAGTAATGCATGAAAACATAACTGTTAAATTAGATCTGTAAACGTACAAAACCCTATGTTATGACTATGAATGAACATTTACATGTTGAATTCTTACTTTATGTATCCTTTTACTCGGTTACAGATATCTGTTATACTTACAAACTTTTGTCAGGAACGTAGCTAGTCAAAGTTAGCCAGTCAATCAAGCAATTCCAGCCCAGACTTTAGTTGCTTTGCGGTATCATTTCCAAAACAAAATAAAAGTCTAGGGCCTTCAGCAAATTACTTGTGTTAGAATGATACTATAAAGACACAGAAGAGCCTTGTCTAGAATAACCGCCTGAGCTGCAAAATAGAAAGTAAATATGATTTAGGCTAGGCCTAGGGCTCCCAATTGGCGCACTGCATCTCAGTGCACGAGGCATCACTACAGTCCCTGGTTCAATTCCAGGCTTTATCACATCCAGACGGGATTGGGAGTCCCACAGGGCGGTGCACAAATGGCCCAGCGTTGTCTGGATTTGGCCAGGGTAGGCTGTCATTGTAAATAGGAATTTGTTCTTAACTTGCCAAGTTAAATAAGGGTTACGTTTAAAAAATGTAAATAATATATATATATATATATATCATCCACTATATAAATATGCCATGCAGTTGTGTGTTTATTTAATAGCCAAAACTCTCCATTCTCTATTACTCCTCAGTTGAGTTTACTTCACATTTAAGTAGCTAATATAATGGATTTGTTTGCCAGCGTGAGTCTAGATACCACTAGCTGTATTATGCCTACAACAGTGAAGTTCCAGTCTGCTAGGTGTTTCTCTACAGTAAGGGCATATATCTGGGTGAAGTGGACATCCCCATGCATGCACCTTATATAAACCTTGTTGTCTGTCTCTCTGACAATAGCAACATTGAATTTGAATATTGAAACAATCTCCAACTGTCCCATAGTAATGTACGTGTTGGGAGTCGGGACGAGACTGACAGACAGCGTTTCTCAGCCAGTCGAAATCATTAATCAGCTGGCATCATTTTATGGATATATACAAAGAAATGTCAATTGAAAAAGGTGAAATGAAACGAAGTGCAGCTAGTTTGCAGTCTTTCCAGCAACCGAACCGATAGAACGAACGAACAGCCGGCTTGGGTAGCAACCCTAGATTTGTTTTGGGACTATATTTTGTGGAAGGATGAAATAGTATGAAAAAATTCATCAAAATAACGTTTTGGTTAACGGCTACGATTGCAGACAGGGCCCAGAGAATGGGAATGGGGCAATATTGAATTAGAAATTTACGTTATAATGCCCACAATCACAGCCAGTAGTATATACCAGGAATAATGAAACATTGATTGTTATTCTATGTTTGGTGAATCTATGAATTATGTACAGTGCATTTGGAAAGTATTCAGACCCCTTGACTTTTTCAAAATGTTGTTACATTACAACTTAATTCTAAAATTGATTAAATATATTGTTATGTCTCATCAATCTACACACAGTACCCCATAATGACAATGAAAAATACCTGTTTTTTTTTTACATTTTGGCAAATGTATTCAAAATAAAATGAAATATCACAATTACATAAGTATTCAGACCCTTTACTCAGTACTTTGTTGAAGCACGTTTGGCAGCGATTACAGCCTCGAGTCTTCTTGGGTATGACGCTACAAGCTTGGCACACCTGTATTTGGGAAGTTTCTTCCAATCTTCTCTGTAGATCCTCTCAAAATCTGTCAGGTTGGATGGGGAATGTCGCTGCACAGCTATTTTCAGTTCTCTCCAGAGATGTTCGATCGGGTTCAAGTCCGGGATCTGGCTGGGCCCCTCAAGGACATTCAGAGACATGTCCCAAAGCCACTCCTACGTTGTCTTGGCTGTGTGCTTAGGGTTGTTGTCCTGTTGGAAGGTGAACCTTCGCCCCAGTCTGAGGCCCTGAGCGCTCTGGAGCAGGTTTTCATCAAGAATCTCTCTGACTAGTCTCCCAATCCCTGCCACTGAAAAACATCCCCATAGCATGATGCTGCCACCACCATACTTCACTGTAGGGATGGTGCCAGATTTCTTCCAGAAGTGATGCTTGGCATTCAGGCCAAAGAGTTCAATCTTGGTTTCATCAAACCAGAGAATCTTGTTTCTCATGGTCAGAGTCATTTTGATGCCTCTTGGCAAACTCCAAGCGGCTGATGTGCCTTTTACTGAGGAGTGGCTTCCGTCTGGCCACTCTACCATAAAGGATTGATTGGTGGAGTGCTGCAGAGATGGTTGTCCTTCTGGAAGGTTCTCCGATCTCCACAGAGGAACTCTGGAGCTCTGTGAGAGTGACCATCGGGTTCTTGGTCACCTCCCTGACCAAGGCCCTTCTCCCCTGATTGTTTAGTTTGGCCGGGGGGCCAGCTCTAGGAAGAGTCTTGGTGGTTCCAAATTTCTTCCATTTAAGAATGATGGAGGCCGCTGTGTTGTTGGGCACCTTCAATGCTACAGACATTTTTTGGTTCCCTTTCCCAGATCTGTGCCTCGACAGAATCCTGTCTCGAGGCTCTACAGACAATTCCTTCGACCCCATGGCTTGATTTTTGCTCTGACATGCACAGTAAACTGTGGGACCTTATATAGACAGGTGTGTGCCTTTCCAAATCATGTCCAATCAATTTAATTTACCACAGGTGAACTCCAATCAAGTTTTAGAAACATCTCAAGAATGATCAATGGAAACAGGATGCAGCTGAGCTCAATTTCAAGTCTCATAGCAAAGGGTCTGAATACTTATGTAAATAAGGTATTTCAGTTTTTTTTTAAAGTTTTTTTTAAAACTATTTCTTGAAACCTTTTTTTGCTTTGTCATTATGGGGTATTGTGGGTAGATTGATAAGGAAAATGTTTAATTGACTCCATTTTATGTAACATAACAAAATGTGGAAGAAGTCAAGGGGTTTGAATACTTTCCAAATTCTCTGTGTGACCACTGGAGTCTTTGTCATTCATAATATTTAGTGATAGAATATTTTGAAAGGTATTTCATCACTCAAAATCTTGCCAAAGCATATTCTGTATGAGGGGTTAATATGAATTTAAAATAATTTGACATGATTTATATGAATCGGGGCATGAACATATGGACTTTGAAATGAATAAGGGAGAGGTTAAATGTAGGCTAAGTCTGGCATCAGCTTATTCCCACACTTTACAATAACTGTTGCAGTGGTCTTAGGTAGTCTCCGTATAGGCTGTTCCCTCCATTGTGACACTGCTGCCCAGTTGAAGAGCTTGTGATCTCCATGCAGCACCACGCGCCTTAGTAAAAGCACCCCTCAGCCTCAGAAGACGCCCTTCTGGAGGCATGTAGCCACGGAGTCATTATACCCTAATGTAGACTTATTTGCCTACTAGCCAAATAAAGTGCAGAGCATGCATGATGCGTGCAACTCATCATTCCAACATATGTGAACATTTAATTCATCCTTCATTCAGTTCAGTGAGTCAGTATATCATCCATTCTGTCACTTGTCTGAGTTACAATAGGAACTAAATCAAAGAGAATAGAACAGTTTGATCCGTTTGTTTATTGAAATCCATGTGTGTATTCAAAATTATCTACATTTCCAAAGTTATTTAGCCTATCACTTTAATTATTAAATGCTTAATTTAGGCCGATCCAAATATAAAAAAATAGGCCTTCAACTTAGGCTATCATTGTGGGTACTGGTGTCTTGCGGGATAATTATAGAACTCTATTTGTGTTTCATAACAGTTTTTATTATAGGCCTCCATTTGGGCTCCCGAGTGGTGCAGAGGTCTAAGGCACTGCATCTCAGTGCAAGAGGTGTCACTATAGTACCTGGTTTGAATCCAGGCTGTATCACATCCGGCTGGGATTGGGAGTCCCAACAGGGCGGCGCACAATTGGCCCAGCGTTGTCCGTGTTAGGGGAGGCCGAAGTAGGCCGCCATTGTAAATAAGAATTTGTTCTTAAAACTGACTTGCCTAGTTAAATAAAGGTTAAATATAAAAAGAGACCCTAGCTCACTGGCCTCTAAATATAGCCTCTAAATACATTTTAAACAAAATAGTTTAAGAAGCACATGAAGTGGCTGGTAGGGAAAACAGATCAGGCAATAAGAATAGGCTATAGATAGTTGTAACCATTTGGGACCCCTTGGCTATTTAACTCAGGACAGGTTATAGCCTAGACTTAATAAATATAACATATATACTTAAAGGCTATAACGAGCCTACATACAGAGTGGAATTCACAAATACAACAGTCAAACTTCCTAATATAAGGCCTACAGTCCGTGCTCCCAAATACTGGAAAAAGTGTGATTCATTAGGTTGCATGACCACCACTGTAGCATCACATGGCTATAAAAATAAATTATACAATTAATAGATTCCCCCCAAAATGTTGTGATTAATAAGACTGAACTAGATCAAAGGTAATTCAATAATAAATATTGTGTTGCACCTTTAACAAATAGCCTAACAAATGAACATCTCTTGAAATAATTCAAAGACTTCTGACTGTCTTTATTAATACATCCTCTATATCTAATGGGCTTGGGCTGTCTGGTCTGAATACTTTCCTGAATGCTCTGTAGGTTAGGCTACTATGGTGAGCGAGCGTTGCGCATTTTCATTATTAATAATATTGATTGCCCATTTATTTGTCTTTGTCTGCAAATCGTCCTCTTAAAATGTAGGCTATATCCTATAGGACCTTAAAACCTTAAATTAAGGTTAAAGAAAAAAAGAATAAGAATGACTGTGGTCATTTTTGTTTCTTTCTGTTCTAAATTGAGACAGCATATTCCATATTGGATTGTCTAAAAATGTGGGAAATGACCTTTTAGATGCCCATCAAAATTCTGGGGGAGGACCCCCAGACTGTAACGGTCGTCTTGTGGTGAATGAGCGGACCAAGGCGCAGCGGGTGATGAATACATAATGATATTTATTAAAGCAAAGACGAAACACGAAGAACACTTGAGAAATACAAAACGACGTAGACAGACCTGGACTTGAGAACTTACAATATACGAAGAACGCACGAACAGGAACAGACTACATACACGAACGACAAAACGAAACAGTCCCGTGTGGTAACATATACGGACACAGGAGACAACCACCCACAACAAACAATGTGAAACAACCTACCTATATATGGTTCTCAATCAGAGGAAACGTCAAACACCTGCCTCTGATTGAGAACCATACAAGGTCAATTAACAATGACACTAAACATATAACAAACAACACAGACTGCCCACCCAGCTCACGTCCTGCCCCACTAAACACAACTATACAAAAGGAAAACAAGGTCAGGAACGTGACACCGCCAGGTTATGTAATGCCCGAGGTGTAGTGGATGAACAGGAGTCAAACGCAGGAGACAGAGAGTTCAGAGTAGCGTTCCAAATTTAATTCCCCCACACGGGTGCAAACACGACGCTACTCAAAAAACAAATGCTTCACCACAAACAGAGTGAGAAACACGGAAAATACCAACCAACACGATACCCAGAGACAACAAGAATGTACAGAGTGTACACACAACAATCCCGCACACCCAGCAGGCCGGGCTGCTGGGTAATAAAGCCCCACAAATCACCCTAACCACAAACAGGTGTACCTACTCAACAAAAAGGGAGGGGGAGGAAAAGTCAGTAGCAGCTAGTAGGCCGGTGACGACGACCGCCGAGCGCCACCCGAACAGGAAGGGGAGCCACCTTCGGTGGGAGTCGTTACAGGTTATATCTGATCAGTGAAATGTTTGTATTGTATATGATGGTGGTACTGTATTACCCTCCGCCACCTTTACCGCAATGGATATTTTTATGTTTCGTTCACTACCAGTGCAGTAGGTGGCCGATATACGACAATAGGTGTGCTCCAAAAACATTTACATATTTTTTATAAGCACTTCAGTGACGTGTTGGTTGTCAGGAAAAGGCATCATGGGTACAGGAAGCCAGATCTGCATCACCATCTTAGACCCTCAGTACATCTAGTTGGTGTCAACCACAGAACTCACACTCTTCTGTTACACACAGCCAGTATAATGTATCCTACCAAACTCCTCTCTTCACTCTGGAAGTACACTTGATATTACCTTTTACATTACAATTCAGCTTTGTTCTTGGTGGTTTGTTCTGCAGAATCAATGTCAGCATGTCAGTCTCATAGTAAAACCTTTGTTCTTGATGGTTTGCTTTGCAGAATGAATGTCAGCATGTCAGTCTCATAGTAAAACCTTTGTTCTTGATGGTTTGCTTTGCAGAATGAATGTCAGCATGTCAGTCTCATAGTAAAACCTTTGTTCTTGATGGTTTGCTTTGCAGAATGAATGTCAGCATGTCAGTCTCATAGTAAAACCTTTGTTCTTGATGGTTTGCTTTGCAGAATGAATGTCAACATGTCAGTCTCATAGTTAAACCTTTGTTCTTGATGGTTTGCTTTGCAGAATGAATGTCAACATGTCAGTCTCATAGTTAAACCTTTGGTTTGTTTTGCATCGGTTCCATATGTGTTATGTTTTAGCAGGTAATAAAAAAGTAGGTGATTATGTTAATTGCCTGATACCACTTAATTGCATTATCAGTAATTAGCATTATCAGTAATAAACAGTTGATATAAATAGGTTGTCTTTATTAAAGCGGTAGCACAACTTGACATAGGTGTAATCTACATAATAATTACCATCTTTCTCCTCTCTGTTGCTGTTCAATATATAGTCATCTACTCTAACTGGGGCACAGATCTGTAGGTCCATGTGACATCATTAGTCATGTTGCATCAAGTGTCTTTAGGTCTTTGAAATGTGCCATGTAAGTTCCATGTCTTATTATAATTGTTCTAAGTAAGCTACGAGATGCATGTTAATGACTTAAAGAGGAAGGAAAAGGAATTTCTGTATAAGATACTTGTGTCCTGACTACTTTAGATATGAGTCAACCACAGAACTCACACTTTCTGTTTCTATGCACTGCCAGTCAGTTGACTTACAAGACCTCCCTCCTTCACTTCACTCTGTAAGTACTCTTGACTTGTATATCTTGAAAAATGGTGTTTGATAGATTTAGTGATAAACCATATATTGTGATAATGACAGGGTCCCATGTATCAATACTATAGTCATGATTATGAGAATTTAACAGATCTGAAGAATCTAGCTTAGATTGTAGGACGGCCGGGGTTGTTAAGCATATCCCAGTTTAGGACACCTAACAGTACAAACTCTGAAGATAAATGTGGGGCAATGAATTCACATATGGTGTCCAGGGCACAGCTGGGGGCTAAGGGGGGTCTATAACAAGTGGCAACAGTGAGACTTATTTATGGAAAGGTGGATTTTTAAAAGCTCGAACTGTTTGGGCACAGACCTGGATAGCATGACAGAACTCTGCAGGCTATCTCTGCAGTAGATTGCAACTCCACCCCCTTTGGCAGTTCTATCTTGGCAGAAAATGTTGTAGTTGGGGATGGAAATTTCAGAATTTTTGGTGGCCTTCCTAAGCCAGGATTCAGACACAGCTAGAACATCAGGGTTGGCGCAGTGTGCTAAAGCAGTGAAAAAAAATCTTGGGGAGGAGGCTTAACATGCATGAAATCAAGGCTTTCAAAGCTTTTACGGTTACCTGGGGAATAGGAGTGGAACTGGGGGCAACAGGGCCTGGGTTAACCTCTACATCACCAGAAGAACAGAGGAGGAGTAGGATAAGGGTACGGCTGAAGGCTATAAGAACTGGTCGTCTAGTGCGTTGGGGACAGAGAATAAAAAGAGCAGATTTCTGGGAGTGGTAGAATAGATTCAGGGCATAATGTACAGACAATGGTATGGTAGGATGTGAGTACATTGGAGGTAAACCTAGGCATTGAGTGACGATGAGAGAGGTTTCGTCTCTGGAGGCACCAGTTAAGCCCGGTGAGGTCTCTACATGTGTGTGGGGTTGGCCAAAAGAGCTATGTAAGGCATTTTGAGCGGGACTGAGGGCTCTACAGTGAAATAAAACAATAAGAACTAGCCAAGACAGTAGTAGACAAGGCATATTGACATTAGAGAGAGGCATAAAGCAATCACAGGTGGTTGCCCTTTTTCTCTGGGTTGTTCAACCTACAAACAATTCAAGATGCTTCTTAGTGTTATTCTGGTGTGTTCAGTGTTAGGCGTCCCCATGTCACTTTAGTAATTGTCTCTCACATCTCACTGATTGACACTTCTCTATGGTTTCCATTCACACTCAACTCAGCAACTACGGCAATAAAGTGTGGACAAAAAAGCCAGGTGATGCTGTCTCCCATCAACACATTGTTTGAACAGAAAGTAACACTGACCTGTAGCACCAGCTGTCCTCTGAGTGACAACCCCACCTACATTTGGTACAAGAATGGACAACGTCTAGCATGGTTATCCAAGTCCACATTGTCAGCTAAGAGATATCATTCAGACAGCTACTCCTGTGAAAGGCTTTGAGGGTCTCCTTTCTCCTGCAGTGTGTGTGTTTTTAAAAATCTAAGATGACCCAATGCAACAATGGATACCATTACAGATATAACTTTAGTCAGTGTTGATTTACAGTACAGTGGAACTACTGTAACTAGTTGATGTACCTCCAATTGTTTGTTGTTTTTGGTCAGAACTGTTTCAACGTGACTTACACTCATCAGAGTATCTGTGCTTTGAAGGGCTCAACAGTGGAACTGCCCTGCACATATAGACACCCAAATATTCATGACGTTTTAAAAGCAAACTAGTATATTCAGAGAAACGTGATGAAGTGCTTAAAGCCCTGAACTTGGACACAGAGCATGCAGATCGTGCTGAGTACCTTAAGGCCCCCAAAAAAGACCGTGCGATTCAAGAGAAGGACTGCACCCTGAAAATCACAGACCTAAGAGAGAACGATTCTGCTGAGTACAAGTTCAGATTTATAACAGAATTTAGAGAATGGGGGTACAGCTTCCCTGTAACAACTCTGAATGTCGCAGGTAATATATAATATCTACTACTTCTACAACTACTAATACAGGTAATATTACACAAACAGTTTAAGATATGGAGTCTTGGTCTATGGCACAGAGTACTGACAAAGGGATGTTTCTACACCTAATTTCAGGTCTGCAGGTGAAGGAGACTCCAGCCACAGAGAAAGGGAATCTGACACTGACCTGTAGCACCACCTGTACTCTAACTGAACCCCACCTACTTCTGGTACAAGAACTAAAAACATCTCACCAACTCAAAGACTCAAGAAAACTCCCTGATCCTAGACCCAGTCAGCAAAGAGGATGCAGGCAGATACTCCTGTGCCGTAGAAGGCTGCAATAGCCCACCCAATCCACCTACCTAATCCCCATATTGTTTTTATTTACTTTTCTGCTCTTTTGCACACCAGTATTTCTACTTGCACATCTTCATCTGCTCATCTATCACTCCAGTGTTAATTTGCTAAATTGTAGTTACTTCGCTACTATGGCCTATTTATTGCCTTACCTCGTCACGCCAGACTTTCTTTTTTTTCTATTGTGTTATTGACTGTACGCTTGTTTATTCCAAGTGTAACTCTGTGTTGTTGTTTGTGTCGCACTGCTTTGCTTTATCTTGGCCAGGTCGCAATTGTAAATGAGAACTTGTTCTCAACTAGCTTACCTGGTTAAATAAAGGTGAAATAAAAAAAATTAAAAAAATACAAGAATCTCTTCTCTCCTGAAGAGACTCTCACTGTTATTTGTAAGTATTTGTAAATAAATTACTGTTTTAAACTTCACTTGTACTGTGTGTGCTCTTGTATTGAGTTGTGTTCTTTAAACTCACTCCTGAACTGGAAATACCCCCAAGCCGCACGAAGCTCGCTTTTTGCTGGCAGAGATTGTTAATAGTTTAAGAGGGATGTCACGTGTGTTTGCAAGACAGAGAATCTGAGATCTGATCTCCTTGCGAGCTAGTGAGGGAGCAGCAGCGTGATGCTGGTTACAATCTTCTTACCATTTAACTAGCAGTATACCAACCTGCATCCCACTGCTGGCTTGCTTCTGAAGCTAAATAGGGTTAGTCCTGGTTGATCACTTGATGGGAGACCAGATGCTGTTGGAGGGCCACTAGGAAGCACTCTTCCTCTGGTCTGAAAAAAAATATCCCAATGCCCAGGGCAGTGATTGGGGACATTACCCTGTGTAAGGTGCTGTCTTTCAGATGGGACGTTAAACAGGTGTCCTTGACTCTCTGTGGTCACTAAAGATCTAAATTCCCAATCTGGCCCTCAACCCATCATGCTCAACTAATAATTTCCATCTTCCAATTGGCTGATTCATCCCCTCTTCCCTCCCCTGTAACTATTCCCCAGGTCGTTGCTATGAATTAGAATGTGTTCTCAGTCAATTTACGTGTTACAATGGGGAGGCAGGTAGCTTAGTGGTTAGAGCTTTGGACTAGTAACTGAAAGGTTGCAAGTTCAAATCCCCAAGCTGACAAGGTACACATCTGTCGTTCTGCTCCTGAACAGGCAGTTAACCCACTGTTCCTAGGCTGTCATTGAAAATAAGAATTTGTTCTTAACTGACTTGCCTAGTTAAATAAAGGTAAAATACAAAATATGTACTTACTAACACAATATAGGAAGTTTATTATAAAATTATTCATTCATATTAACCTGCCAACCACTATATGAAGAAGTTAAAAAATAGATACATTTAAATTGTACCAAGTGTAATGACCACCCAGAAACAGTGTTGCATCTTTTTTAATGGTATTCATGTTAAGAATCTGTGGCAAGACATCAGTAGATTTATAATGGAACAAATTCATGAAGATTTGACACAATTATGGAGAGATGTCCTGCATGAATTCTTTACCAACGATAAAAACTATTTGGATGGATATTTATATTTTTCGTTCACCCGCCGTACAGTAGGTGGCGGCAATACGCCAATAGGTGTAGTCTGCCATAAAACCTTAAAGAAGAACAAGACAACAGCAAATTGTTGACGAGGACAGCAGTTCATATCATACAAAGAAACAGTAGCTTCCACAATGGATCGGGTAAGTCTGGTTTTAACATTATATGCCCGCTGTGTTGTATAAAATGTCTAGGCCTAGTTTTCATCATCTTTGAACCTCCATATGCCTGTGTTCTGTTTTGGGCGGCAGGTAGCCTAGTGTTTACAGCGTTGGGTCAGTAACCGAATCGCCGAGCTGACAAAGTAAACATCTGTCGTTCTGTCCCTGAAAAAGGCTGTTAATCCGTTGTTCATAGGCCGTCATTCTAAATAAGAATTTCTTCTTAACGGACTTGCCTAGTTAAAGTAAATACATTTTTTAAAAGTTGCCTACAACTATATAATTTGTATTGTAACCACCCTGGATTTATAAGCACGGATACCGACACTGCAGCTAGAGCATGCTTTTGCGGCACAGTCGATAGCGGGCTGGACTTCGGGCTAGAAGGTCGAGGGTTCGAGACCTGCTCCCAGCTTGTTTCATTACAGTATTTATTATGGATCCCCATTAGCTGCCAAGGCAGCAGCTGCTCTTCCTGGGGTCCAGCAAAATTAAGGCAGTTCATACAGTCATGTTTAGGAATCTGTGACTATGACATAATTATCTCCTTCCTCCCGAAGTGTGCAAATGTTCACATTCCTTCACTGATTTCTTACATATTAGCCATTATTTGACCAGATATTCAACTGGCCGTTCTAACAAAGAAAATAAATGGCTACATTCCAAACACGTTGTTTTCCCCTCGGGGGTATCCCCGTTGAAACCGGATGCAGTTTGATTGCCATCTTAAGGGAGGTCTAATTCCCTAACGTTGGCCCTCGATTTAGCTTGAAGGAGCGAGTGAACAACTTTGGTCACTTGATGGGTTGATATGACCCACAATTCATTGCAAACTGTAGTCACATGTCAAACTCTGGTGGCCGCGAAGTGTCAAATTTAATCAACAACCTGCATGTTTGGTATCTCAGTAAACATGAAGCTAGCTTGCAAATTATATATATATATTAGTGTTCCTAAATTGGCTTAGTTTCGTAGTGAGGAGTGCAATTCTGAAATGTATTGGAATAAATGACCAAACTATAAAACTAGCTAGCCAGCTATGGGTAACTGTAGCTGGCTACCTGACAGGAGTGCTAGTGTTGGGGATTTTTGAGTACCTATACTGTTTTCGTAGAAGTAGTCAGCAGAATCGATATGGAGTTAACCATTAGTATATGTGTAACCAGAACCTATGTGCAAGCTGGGTCAATACAGGCTTAACCATTCTGGGTCATGTCTGGTCTTGTGAAGGCTATTGGACATGCACATTAGTTAATCATTGATAGTTACCATTAGCCTGGTCTTGTGAAGGCTATTGGACATGCACATTAGTTAATAATTTACAGGAACCACTAGACATGTACCTGTATTAGGAAGGCACAGTTGAAGTCGGAAGTTCATACTCCGTAGCCAAATACATTTAAACTCAGTTTCACAATTCCTGACACTTAATCCTAGTAAAAATTCCCTGTCTTAGGTCAGTTAGGATCACCACTTTATTTTAAGAATGTGAAATGTTAGAATAATAGTTGAGAGAATGATTTATTTAAGCTTTTATTTCTTTCATCACATTGCCAGTGGGTCAGAAGTTTACACTCACGCTTTTTCAGTTCTGCCCACATTTTCTATAGGATTGAGATCAGGGCTTTGTGATGGCCACTCCAGTACCTTGACTTTGTTGTCCTTAAGCCATTTTGCCACAACTTTGGAAGTATGCTTGGGGTCATTGTCCATTTGGACGACCAGTTTGCGTCCAAGCATTAACATCCTGACTGATGTCTTGATGTTGTTTCAATATATCCATATAACTTTCCTGCCTCATGATGCCATCTATTTTGTGAAGTGCTCCAGTCCCTCCTGCAGCAAAGCACCCCCAAATCATGATGCTGCCAAAACATGACCCCTGTTCTTCACGGTTGGGATGGAGTTCTTCGTCTTGCAAGCCTCCCCCTTTTTCCTCCAAAACATAACGATGGTCATTATGGCCAAACAATTCTAATTTTGTTTCATCAGACGAAAGGACATTTCTCCAAAATATGATCTTTGTCCCCATGTGCAGTTGCAAACCGTAGTCTGGCTTTTTTATGGCGGTTTTGGAGCAGTGGCTTCTTCCTTGCTGTGCGGCCTTTCAGGTTATGTTGATATAGGACTCATTTTACTGTGGATATAGATGCTTTTGTACCTGTTTCCCCCAGCATCTTCGCAAGGTCCTTTGCTGTTCTGGGATTGATTTGCACTTTTCACAAAGTACGTTCATCTCTAGGAGACAGAACGCGTCTACTTCCTGAGCGGTATGACGGCTGCGTGGTCCCATGGTGTTTATACTTGCGTACTATTGTTTGTACAGATGAACGTGGTACCTTCAGTTTGGAAATTGCTCCCAAGGATGAACCAGACTTGTGGAGGTCCACAATTATTTTCTACAGTTTTTGGCTGATTTCTGTTGATTTTCCCATGATGTCAAGCAAAGAGGCATTGAGTTTGAAGGTTGGCCTTGAAATACATCCAAAGGTACACCTTCAACTGACTCAAATTATGTCAATCATCAAGGAACCCACCAGGTACAACCCTAAATCCGTAAACATGGGCATCCTAATAGACATTATCCTGACCAACTTGCCCTCCAAATACACCTCTGCTGTCTTCAATCAAGATCTCAGCGATCACTGCCTCATTGCCTGGATCCGCTACGGGTCCGCGGTGAAACGACCACACCTCATCACTGTCAAACTTTCCCTAAAACACTTCTGCGAGCAGGCCTTTCTAATCGACCTGGCCCGGGTACCCTGGAAGGATATTGACCTCATCCCGTCAGTTGAGGATGCTTGGTCATTCTTTAAAAGTTACTTCCTCACCATATTAGACAAGCATGCTCTGTTCAAAAAATGCAGAACTAAGAACAGATATAGCCCTTGGTTCACTCCAGACCTGACTGCCCTCGACCAGCACAAAAACATCCTGTGGCGAACTGCAATAGCATCGAAGAGCCCCCGCGATATGCAACTGTTCAGGGAAGTCAGGAACCAATACATGCAGTCAGTCAGGAAAGCAAAGGCCAGCTTTTTCAAGCAGAAATTTGCATCCTGTAGCTCTAACTCCAAAAAGTTCTGGGATACTGTAAATTCCATGGAGAACAAGAGCACCTCCTCCCAGCTGCCCACTGCACTGAGGCTAGGCAACACGGTCACCACCGATAAATCCGTGATAATCGAAAACTTCAACAAGCATTTCTCAACGGCTGGCCATGCCTTCCTCCTGGCGACTCCAACCTTGGCCAACAGCCCCGCCCCCGTCTTCATCGACCTGGCCAAGGCTTTCGACTCTGTCAATCACTATATTCTTATCGGCAGACTCAGTAGCCTCGGTTTTTCTAATGACTGCCTTGCCTGGTTCACCAACTACTTTGCAGACAGAGTTCAGTGTGTCAAATCGGAGGGCATGCTGTCCGGTCCTCTGGCAGTCTCTATGGGGGTACCTCAGGGATCAATTCTCGGGCCGAATCTTTTCTCTGTATATATCAATGATGTTGCTCTTGCTGCGGGCGATTCCCTGATCCACCTCTACGCAGACGACACTATTCTGTATACTTCTGGCCCTTCCTTGGACACTGTGCTATTTAACATCCAAACGAGCTTCAATGCCATACAACACTCCTTCCGTGGCCTCCAACTGCTCTTAAACGCTAGTAAAACCAAATGCATGCTTTTCAACCGTTCGCTGCCTGCACCCGCATGCCCGACTAGCATCACCACCCTGGACGGTTCCGTCCTAGAATATGTGGACATCTATAAGTACCTAGGTGTCTGGCTAGACTGCAAACTCTCCTTCCAGACTCATATCAAACATCTCCAATCCAAAATCAAATCTAGAGTCGGCTTTCTATTTCGCAACAAAGCCTCCTCCACTCACGCCGCCAAACTTACCCTAGTAAAACTGACTATCCTACCGATCCTCGACTTCGGCGATGTCATCTACAAAATAGCTTCCAATACTCTACTCAGCAAACTGGATGCAGTTTATCACAGTGCCATCCGTTTTGTTACTAAAGCACCTTATGCGACCCACCACTGCGACCTGTATGCCCTAGTCGGCTGGCCCTCGCTACATGTTCGTCGTCAGACCCACTGGCTCCAGGTCATCTACAAGGCTATGCTAGGTAAAGTGCCGCCTTATCTCAGTTCACTGGTCACGATGGCTACACCCACCCATAGGACGCGCTCCAGCAGGTGTATCTCACTGATCATCCCTAAAGCCAAAACTTCATTTGGACGCCTTTCCTTCCAGTTCTCTGCTGCCTGCGACTGGAACGAATTGCAACAATCTCTGAAGTTGGAGACTTTTATCTCCCTCAACAACTTTAAACATCTGCTATCCGAGCAGCTAACCGATCGCTGCAGCTGTACATAGTCCATCGGTATATTGCCCACCCAATTTACCTACCTCACCCCCCATACTGCTTTTATTTATTTACTTTTCTGCTCTTTTGCACACCAGTATCTCTACTTGCACATGATCATCTGATGATTTATCACTCCAGTGTTAATCTGCTAAATTGTAATTATTTGATTTATTGCCTACCTCCTCATGCCTTTTGCACACATTGTATATAGATTCTCTTTTTTCTACCATGTTATTGACTTGTTTATTGTTTACTCCATGTGTAACTCTGTGTTGTTGTCTGTTCACACTGCTATGCTTTATCTTGGCCAGGTCGCAGTTGCAAATGAGATCTTGTTCTCAACTAGCCTACCTGGTTAAATAAAGGTGAAATAAAAAAAAATATTTAAAAAATTTGCCTATCAGAAGCTTCTAAAGCCATGACACAATTTTCTGTAATTTTCCAAGCTGTTTAAAGGCACAGTCAACTTAGTTTATGTAAACTTATGACCCACTGGAATTGTGATACAGTGAAATAATCTGTCTGTAAACAGTTGTTGGAAAAATGACTTGTGTCATGCACAAAGTAGATGTCCTAACCGACTTGCCAAAACTATAGTTTGTTTACAAGAAATTTGTGGAGTGGTTGAAAACGAGTTTTAAAGACTCCAACCTAAGTGTATGTAAACTTTCGACTTCAACTCTATGTTTGTATTAATTAAGTACTATTAGACATGCACCTGTATTATGTATGTATGGGGCGGCAGGAAGTGTTGGGCCAGTAACCGAAAGATTGCTAGATCGAATCCCCAAGCTGACAAGATAAAAATCTGTCATTCTTTTCCTGAACAAGGCAGTTAACCCACTGTTCATAGGCCGTCATTGTAAATAAGAATGTGTTCTTAACTGACTCGCCTAGTTTAAAAATATTTATATATATTTTTTGTGTGTGTGTGTTAGTACTATGGTGACGCCACCAGTATAATCTAAGATGGGCGTAAATAAGTCAGAAGTGAGACAAAAAGATAATGGTGGTGAAATGTCAAAGGGTATTTTACAGAAAGAGGAGTGACTATGTAAGGATGAAACTGTATTGAAGGAATGTCCTGAGACTGGAAAAGTCAGATGATCCTTGGACCAGCTCGGCTTTGTTAATTTGAAATAAAGTCTATTTGAATTCAGAAGTTCGGGTATCTGAGAAATATTATTGGACCAATATTTCCTTGACACTAGCTAGATACGTTAGCTTACTAGGTACATTTATAGCTTTAGGTTGTTTGTTTTTAAGTTAAACTTCAAGATTTCCACCAAGGACGTTGCCTCACCCATAATCACTCTCCCTCGCTTGGGCAAGGGACATTTTAAGGTACACTCGGATGTAAAACGCAATTCAAGAGCTGAGGGTTTAGGGCTGAGGGTTGTTGAGTTTGAAACGCAGCTGGAAGGCAATCGGGAAGAGGCAAGATCAGGTGGGACCATTATAGCCAATGAGAGGGCAGATAAGCGTGTTCACGAGTTGCCACAATGTCAAACGTCTATATCGTATTTGTATTTATTTAGGGTTAGGCATAAAGTTAGTGTTTAAGGTTAGGGTTAAAATCACATTTAAAAAGATCCATTGTAGAAATGGGTGTGGTTTGTGGTAACTAGTGACGACCAGGCACTACTCCCATTAAAAAGTGTTTCCCCCCCCCCCTCAAAGTTGCCGGGATGTGACGTGTCCTACTTTTACCAATACACTCCTAACAACCAACTCATTACGAAAATGTATATTGATCAAATAAGCCAGAAGCCGTATCTTGGGCCCAGTTATCCCTCTTGCTTCTCCTCTTCCGTGTTGTTTGATAGGAAATGACTGGTATGAGATATATGGTGGAAACTAGCCCATTCCCACCAATCCAATGCTCTTAGATTTGAGGGTTGTAGGGAACATTTCAGGTAAAAGGGGAAATTCGAGGGATGCACCCAAATCAGAGGTTCAGACTGAATATTTAATACAATATTTGGTTTAATGATCAACTGTAATACTTCTTGTGGCCAACAGAAATGTTTCTTCACCCTCCAGGAGTCCCCAAGTCGACCGCCTCTCCGTACTTTACTGCTGGTTCTGGTCGACTGCAGGAAAACACCGGGGCAGAGTGGAACTGAGAGAGGAGAAGAGGAACATGGAGATATGATTTCATTAAGTAAAAACCATGGTGTGTGGATTACTCTGCTTCTTTAACAATTAATTGGTTAATTATATATTGATGAAAATATTTGGTAGTCCCCCCAAAAATGTTTGATTTCACCTAATTGTAACATTCTTTCATGAAGAGCACATGTTCAGCTTCATAAAAACATGTTTCCCCATCTCAAGAGGTTATATGAAAGTACATATTGTAGGAAGTGCCAGTGTGCTAAATAAAGTAACAGGGGATTACTGAGATCAACGAAACCACTAGTTTACACTGGTGAAATAGTCCTTTAAATCAGCCATACATTTGCTCATGACAGGGGTAATGGAAGCTAGTTTTGTTCCACGGGGAGTGAAAATTGAATGCTAGCTCCACAAAAACATTATTCTACCATATCAATTTCTGGGTAAAATGGTTCACTTGCTCAGTTTTCTACAAAAAACACCAGAGAATCAATAAGACTAGAACCAGGAAACCTGCTTTTACTCTATGATTTGACTATTTAATGTTCAATGTTTCTTTTGCCCAAAAATGTAAGGAACAGTTTCACTATATTAAAACATGGGAAGAGCTTAAAATGAGGGGCAGATGTAAATGAATCACTAATTACATGAAATAAATAATGTTCAGAAATGACTGTCAAAGTAACAAAATAACTAGTGCTTTACATGCACACTAATAATTTCCTATGAAACTGATTATGGCAGTAGGCTGAGTTTGGCATTAGTCATGTAAACACCTTACTCTGCTGATCTTAATTGGTGTAAGGTCATAACAGAAGGAAGCATACGCCTTTAAAAACACCTGGTTGTCTGATCAATCTTTAGAATAATTAGGACATGAAACACTTTAATCAGAGTTATAGAGGTGTATTTCATCTGTATGTTCTAACACAAGCAGCGCCAGCTAACTTCTTTTGACCGAGTCCAGTGAGTTCAGGAAAAACTGAAAATATGCAGATTAGAAATAGTTTGCACATAAACCTTATTTTTCCGAATTGCTTTAAAAAAAATAACAGTGGCTGTGGTAAAGTTTTTTTTTTTGTGTGGCTATTTTCTGCATTTATCAAAGTCCCATCAGCCTGATTTCAGATGTGTCCATGTAAACAGGTTCATTAGAGAAATTGTTCTTTCAAAGCATGTCAACGATTTAAAATGTAATACTGGTGCACAATTTCTACTGGAAAAATATGAAAGGGACGCAAAAGGCCTTAATTACATGGAAGGACCCATCTGTTTATGGACCCATATTTGAAAAACCTAAACTATTCAATGTCTTTGTTTCACAGGGAACATCCCTAATCGTTGCTCTCTTAGTGGGAGGGGCTTATCATCTGGGGAGCCTCAACAACATCATGATGCTGACAAGAAAGAGAAGAGTCTCTCCAGACCAGAACACCTCAAGAAACACCAGCATAGAGGTATAGGGAAGAACCCTCACCACTGCTGCTCTGACTGTGGGAAGAGTTTTGCTAAACAAGACTTGACAATTCATGAGCAAATTCACACTCTAGAGCATGCATCTAAAACCTTAAAATCTCATCTGAGAATTCATTCAGGGGAGGGACCTTATAACTGCTTTCATTGTGGGAAATACTTAAATCAGTCAGGAGCCCAGGCTAGACACCAACACAAACACACAGGAGAGAAGCCTTATAGCTGTGATCAGTGTGGGAAGAGTTTTACTCAAGATTCCACCCTGACTACACACCAACTCATACACACAGGAGAGAAGGCTTATAGCTGTGTTCAGTGTGGGAAGAGCTTCAATCGTTCAGGATCCCTGACTGTACACCAACGAATACACACAGGAGAGAAGCCTTATAGCTGTGTTCAGTGTGGGTTGAGCTTCAATAAATCAGGAGCCCTGACTAGACACCAACGCATACACACAGGAGAGAAGCCTTATAGATGTGATCATTGTGGGAAGAGCTTCAATCATTCAGGATACCTGACTATACACCAACGCATACACACAGGAGAGAAGCCTTATAACTGTGATCAGTGTGGGAAGAGCTTCAATGATTCAGGATACCTGACTATACACCAACGCATACACACAGGAGAGAAGCCTTATAGCTGTGATCAGTGTGGAAAGAGTTTCAATCATTCAAGATCCCTGACTCTACACCAACGCATACACACAGGAGAGAAGCCTTATAGCTGTGATCAGTGTGGGAAGAGTTTTACTCAAGATTCCACCCTGACTACACACCAACTCATACACACAGGAGAGAAGCCTTATAGCTGTGTTCAGTGTGGGAAGAGCTTCAATCGTTCAGGATCCCTGACTGTACACCAACGAATACACACAGGAGAGAAGCCTTATAACTGTGATCAGTGTGGGAAGAGTTTCAATGACTCAGGATCCCTGACTGTACACCAACGCATACACACAGGAGAGAAGCCTTATAGCTGTGTTCAGTGTGGGTTGAGCTTCAATAAATCAGGAGCCCTGACTAGACACCAACGCATACACACAGGAGAGAAGCCTTATAGATGTGATCATTGTGGGAAGCGCTTCAGTCGATCAGGAACCCTGACTACACACCAACGCATACACACAGAAGAGAAACCTTACTCCTGTCTATGTGGAAAGAGCTTTGCTCATTCAGGGTCACTGAAACAACACCAGAAAGCTCAAACATGTTTTCTTTCATCTCGTTTCTCTCCGGCACCGGTTCCAGATTCCTAAATAACATTTCAATAGAAAACATATTGCAAAGAGTTATGTCTCCCATTCTCTAACAGTTTAATTCTGATTACCATGGTAAACT